>NC_056726.1:1282988334-1283228334 GCF_019279795.1 Protopterus annectens | reverse complement strand
GTTGGTTATTCGAATCTGGTAACTGGGGGGGTGAAAGTTTGGGAACCACTGAGCCATTGCAGAATCCACATATGTAGCTTTGCTAGAGGCACTATTGGGATTGATGCTGCCATAGAACCTAGGGCCTGAAGAACTTCCCTTGCAGAGACTGTTGTTTGAAAGAGTATCACCAGAGCTGAAGTCTCAAATCGATGGGGTCTCTGAGTTGGGAGTGATACCAGACAGGACTGAGTACTGAACACTGCTCCAAAGAACTCTATTTGTTGTGTAGGGATAAGGTTTGATTTCTCCCAGTATATCGTTATTCCCAACAATTTTGCCAGAGAGAGAGAGTATAACGCAGTGCTGTTACCAGAAGATGCTCAGTGGGGATGGTAAGGAACCAGTTGTCCAGATATGGAAACACCCGGAATCCTTTTAGTCTCAAGTGAGCTGTTACCACTGCCATGCATTTCGTGAACACTCTGGGGGCTGCAGAGAGACCGAACAGCAGGGCACGGAATTCATAAAGACTGGCTCCTAGCCGGAAGTGGACCAGATTCCTGGCGCATTTGTCCATCTTGATGTGGTAATACGCATCCCAGAGATCTATAGAGCACATCCGATCGCCTTCTCTTAAAAAGGGAAGAATGAACTGAACTGTGACCATCCAGAATTTGGTTTGGGTGACGGACTTGTTTAAGCTGCTGAGATCCAAAATGGGTCTCCAGTCCCCTGTCTTTTTTGGCACCAAAATTTGAATAATCACTGGTCTGGTGGGACTGGTTGGATGACTCTTTATTGAGACAGCTTTATAATCTCTGAAGCTGCTTCTTCCCTTTGACTGGGTGGCACGATGGGAAGTTTTCTTGGAAAATTTGGCTGACAAGAAAAGGGAATGGTGTAACCTCCGGTGATAACGCTCTGTACCCAACGATTGGTGGTGACAGATTGTCAGGCATTGTTGGTGCAGAGAAAATGACCCCCGACCGCTTCCAGAGGTAAGCAAACGGGCTGCTCCTCAGGAGCACTGATAAGGCTGTCCAGAGAAAAAGTCCCTGGAGCCTTGGTTACGAAGATCCCCTCTCCCTCTATTGGGGTGTCTTCTGGAACTGTTACCACCCTCTGTCTGTGGGAGAATCATCCCACATATGGCACAGAAGGGACCCTGAGATTTCTTGTGCCACATTTTTCCACTCCTCTGATTCCTGGAGAAGGTACGTTGAGGGCTGGAAAACTGTAGGCCTACAGCAGACAGGGCCTTTCTGTCTTGCTAGCATGTCCTTCACTTTGGAGCCAAAATGCGAGAAAGCTTCGATGGGAGCATTCAGAAAGGAAGATTTGAAGGGATCCACGAGGTCACAAATGCACATCCAGGCATGATGCCTCAAAATGCCCGAACCCACTGCTCTAGCCGCCCCTTTGGTCGCATGTGACAGCAACCTCATGGACGAATTGGATATTGATTCCAGGGTTGCGAGCTGCAAGGCCACTTTGTCCCTGACCTCATCAGACAACGGTCCTGCCAGCGTCCCAGAGAGTTCGGAGATCAAGTCCTTCTGAAGCCTCATAAAATGTGCTAAATAATTCAGGGACTGTATAGCAAAGGTCCCTGATGCAAAAAACATGCTTCCCAAGTCTATCCACTGCCCAGGACTCCCTATTGGGTGGGTGAACAGCAGGACTTTCCTCAGCTAAGTCCTTTTTCGTGGCCGCCACCACCACCATAGCATCAACTGGTAACCCTTTGAACCAATGCAGGTTCTCCTCGGGAGGGAAAATAATTTTGTCTGGTCTCAGAGGGATCACCTAAATGGAATCAGGGTTCTTCCAAGCATGCTGCACGATGAGCTGGACGAGCTCTTGGGCAGGTGGGATCACCCGAGAGGTAGAAGGCCGGGCGCGAAAAGCCTGCAGGAACACAAACTCTTCAGACGAAGGATTGGAGGGCTTCCAGTCGCCTCTCTGCTTTAAAATTTCCAGGATGTCTCCGAAGACAGTGACCGTGGGGACTCTTCACCATCATCGTAATCCATGTCTCCTGTTAAGGACTCCTTGGGTGAGTCCATGTGGTTCCTCCTGCGCGCCTTCTTTCGAGGGGGCTCCTCAGTGGGGGTTCTCTGAGGGGGACTCAGCAGAGCAGGTACATTGAATAGGGGGTGCCCTGTGGCTTCTTTGCCAGGTGCCCCAGGGGGGGGGTCCGTCTGTGACAGCTGTAGCTCAGGGGGTGAAAACTGGGGTTCTAACAATCAAAGGAGTGCTGCCAGAAGCAATAGCCCTCTCCATCGCGCGGAAGGCAGGCCCGCCCGAAGAGGGATGGGAGCCCGGAACAGAGAAAGACAACCTTGGGACCAGGGTTACACCCAGCTCCGACAAACCCGCCCCACGTATGGAGCCTCAAGCAGGATCAGCGTGGATGCGGCTATCGGCACCGAGGAGAGAGGCAGCTCCGTACCCCAGTCAGACACGCCCATCCCCCAATCCCCAGATTGAGGAAGAATTGGTTCAGCGGGAACCAAGGACCAAAGGGACAAACTCGGAGCCGGAGTGAGATGCACTGTAGGCGCCGAGATGATGGGTTCCAAGAAGGATGTCGGAGCAGAAGACTTCAGAACCGAGATGGTCGAAGGAGGAGTGTAAGATGGAGTCCATCGATAAGGCAACCCAAGTCCTGCAGGTGGATCGGTCTTAGAAAGTGAGATAATCCCCCTGGCTAACAACAGCTGGTCTACAAGACCCACCACGTCATGTTCAGAAAGGCTCCTGGTGGATCTAGTGGATACTCTGGATGGGGAGTCAGGTTGTTCAATGAAGGGGCTATCCACTTGGCTCAGAAACGGATTTACAGAGGGGAAGTATCGGATCTGTGGTGCAAGGTCTGCTGGCACCAAAGTGTCTAATTTCAAGACCAGAAGTAAAGGGGTCAAATCCAGTGAGGTCGGTAGAATGCTCGGTGCCGAACTGGTACTCTGAGCCGAAACTGTCAGTTCCAAAATGGAAACTAATGGCGTAGTCAAAGGTGTGCCATGAACCGAAGTGGCCACAGGAGCCAAAGTCTAAATAGGCGTAATGTCTATGATCGGTGCCTGATGAAGGACCTGTGCCAAAACGGGCGCCGGTATCGAAGGTTTTGAGACGGTTGGAGCCGAAGAGGCAGATTTATGCTCTGAAGATAACTTTGGGACCTTTGATTTCCTAGGCTTGCTCTGATCACTTGATGATGAAAAAGGAACAGAGTGGGATCTCTTTTTGTCTTTAGAAGGTGGGGGTGAGACCTCCATCGCCATCTGTATAATACAATTATACTAGAGTCAACTCTGTTCAAAAAAGTCACAAATATAACAATACACTGGTGTGATAGAGAAAAGGGAAACTCCTGAATAAAAGTCAAGCTAATAGGTTAAACAATACCAACTACGGTACTGAAGAAATACCACAAGGGTAAGGGAGGAAAGGCATACCAACAATGGTACTTGAAAGTGTACCAACGGTAACAGGTAGAAAGGAAAAAACAAGGTTAGATAGAAGAAAAGACACTAGAAATACTAATCGCTTAATAAAAAAATGAAGCTATCCAAAATTTTCCACACAAATATCAAAACAGTTTCACTTAGCTGAGAGCTTGGCTGAAACACAGTTTTACGGCTACACAGCAAACGAGATCTGAGGTAACAGGGAGAAGGGCATTCTGGGTAGAGACTTGGCTCGAGAGTTTTTTTTGGCTGGCGTGAGCTTGGTAAAAAGGCCGACTCGGTTCTGAAAGCTGTGATGAATGGAAAGAAGATTAACAACATCAGATCAGTTGTTAGAAGTAATAATTGGGGTAGATATGGGAGGCAGGAGAAATGATGAGTAAAAGCAAAATTACGAGTAAGAAATGAAACCAAAGGAAAGAGAGAATGTAGACAGGTATTGGAGGAAAAGGAGCTAAAATTTTAAAAAGGAAGCAGCAAGTGAAAAGCCAGGAGTCAGAGAGGCACTCTTAGTTGCAGCTTAAATAAATGCATGTTATGTATTGCTGACTGGTGCAGGGATCATATTCCAGACTTTTACTACACAGTGTGAATACAGACTTTAAATGTAGTTTTTGTTTGGCTTGTAAATGTCAAGCTGATTTCTGTTAGAAGAGTGAAGGTATTTGCCCCACAGACTACCATACCTAAATATACTAACCGTACAGTCCTAAAACAGTGGAGAAAAGAAAGATAAAACACAACACTAACATCCTGAGGCCTTAGAATTTTCAATCATGATTCAGTCAAATGTGATTTCAGTCAAGTAATATTGTCAGTTTTGTTCAGTCAACAGTGATGCAGTCAAAAAAAACAGTAGAGAGAGAGAGAGAGAGTGTGTGTGTGTGTGTGTTCAAAACTCGTGTATTTTACTATTTGTCTTTACCATGGTATTATATATAGTGTTGAAATGATGAATGATATCCTTAGTAGATCTCTACACATTTCCAAGGAGATGCAATGCCTTTTTTAAATAATGTGTTTGGATGCTTCTGGAATGCCAGAAGTCGATGACATTAGATTTTGTCCATTTACGTGACTCACTGTGATTATACTTTTTTTTTCCTTTGAAGAAAGATGGATGTTGTAGTTGTTGTTGTTTGTCTTTCGGCTTTTCCCAGTTAGGGGTCGCCACAGTGGAACTCCAGTCCGCTAATGATTGACAGTTGTTTTTTATGGTGTCGAGTTGCCAACCCGACACCCAACCTTCAACGAAGGCACGCCCATTTAACGCATGTCTTTCGAACGCCCACTCGACCGCGGGGAGGACATGCAGACTCCGCACAGAAGGCACTCCCAACCCAAGCCAAGAATCGAATGGGAGAGCCTCTTGCTGTATGGCAACAACGCTACAGCTGCACCACCGTGGAACATCAAAATACAGCAGAATGAAGACACTTGTAGGGGTCATGGTTAACTGTGGCATAACAGTCAGCCCACCACTTTTTATCAAACCTCTTCTTCCATTGTCTTTTGTTCAAAACCCTAAGCACACTTAGAAGTCCTGATGTCTGCAGTCCCCTTTCAGATGGCATGACTGACATTTCCCGAAGTGCCACTCCCTTTCTATCAGGAACAGTCAGGTACATTATTATTCAACTGCATTCACACATTATGCTTTCTGTAGTCATTCATATGCTTACTGTTTTTATTTCTGAATTAATGAGGTTTCATTCCTTCACCTCATAGTAAGTGGTATGATGTTCTCTTCTAATATGTATGGTGGGTGAGCGTGGGTGTATAAGGAGGAGCGTATATCTTTCTGGGAGGGTGTGCATGTGTTAGTGGGTGGATGGGTTAGCATGTGCACGTGTGTATGTGCGTAAGAAAATAGGAACACAGCAATTGGACACCGTAGCCATGCAACACTGGTTTGTGGGGAACTGGCCACGGTGTCATGGTCATGTGATATTCTGGATAGATACAAATTATATATATGTGTGTGTGTGTGTGTGTGTGTGTGTGTGTGTAATTACTGCATATATGGAGTAACAGAACTGTGGATAAATCTGGACTGACACTGACTTGAAACTTCACTTGGGTATAGTGATGTCAGTGAAACTGGCTTGCTGCTATGTCTGTGGGGTGGCCCAAGTTGACATGTGCCAATAGTTTTTGCACCTCTTAGCCATTAAAGCACTGTTTTGGAAGTCTCAGTCTCACCAACACATGTAATGTGCATCTGTGTGTGTCTGTCTGCTAGTCTCAGTGCAATGGACAGCAAGATTTGCAGCTTTGGACTGACAAGTGCCGTCATGGTGATGGGTAGGCAGATGTCATACAACTGGGTTTGGAGAAAAGTGCAATGACAATGAACAATCAGATGTGCCCACATTAACTGTGTGTGTGTGTGTGTGTGTGTGTGTGTGTGTGTGTGTGTGTGTGTGTGTGTGTGTGTGTGTGTGTGTGTGTGTGTGTGTGTGTGTTGTAAAAGAACTATGGAGCAAATTTGTACTGACATCTTGCTTGCTACCCTGCTGAGGGGATACTTGTGTAAGTGCAGTGTACTGGCTCCAAAAGGTAAGGATGGAAGTCCTGAGCTGACATCCATCAGTTGTTTTCATTCACAAAAGCCATTACAGCAGTGTTTTGCAGAGACGTAGGAAAAGCTTCAAAGTTGACTGGTATGTTGTGTGGGTATGGGTGGCAGTCTGTTTGTGGTGAGTGGAGGCGTGCCTTTAAGTGTGGTGTGAATGTTATGCATTGTGAAATGGAGGGATTAAGAATAAAACTGTGCTCAGTGTGGTCCCTAGAGATTTTATCAATGCTTGATTAAGACATATACATTGCTGTGCGTTTGTCAGTATGCTGTTTGAGTGCCCTGTTTGGAGTACGGTATCACTGCTACAGCTGCTGATACTGTTTTAATACATCTGCAGCTTGATGTACATAGAAGCCTGTGTGAAACAGGGTAGTTGCAATGGAGAACAGATGAGCAGGAGTCTTGGATCTCTTTATCAGCATACCCCAAAGTGTCCCTAATTTTGGTATATACTTTGGCTCTTTTTGAAAGAGGTGTTTTGACTCTCAGGAAAAAAATAATGACATTCTTTGCAATTAAATAATTTTTTTCCCCAGAAAAATGAATGGTAATTAATTCATGTCGTCTTGCTTTGTAAGCTTACTAAATTAGTAGTATTGCCGTTTTCAAAAATATCTTATGTGGAAGCTTTCTCCATGAGTCTGTTGCTAAGCGGATGAGAGATATGCTACAAGTACACAACTAAGACAAATTACATAAAGCAATAGTAAAGTACTGGGTCACATCAGAGGCTTAAGAGATCACTGTTAAAAAGAAACCAAGAACTGTTTCATTGTTATGCAAAGGGTCTATATTAGAACATCGAAGTTTCAGAACTTTGAATGTTCTAATATCGACACCTACTAACCGAAAGTTGAAAATAGTGAAAATTTAGATAACTGAATTCTTTCCTAGGGAAAGAATTTGGTTGTCCGTTCCTGTCGCTTCGCTATTTTCAGCTCTGCGGTGGAAAGTTACAGTCAGGTTCAGGCAAGTGTCCGATTGTGTGGACGTGAGGGTTAGGGTGGAATAGGTGAGTTAGGGTTAGGGCACGGGTGAGGTGTGTGTGCGATAGTGGCGGAACTTAGGGTTAGGGTTTGGGTTAAGGTAAGTGGGTAGATAGTGGTGTATGTACAGTTTAGTGTAGGTTTAGACGTAAGATTTTAGGTGTGTGTGTGTGTGTGTGTGTGTGTGGATTGCTGTTTGTTTGGTGTGTTTGTGTTGTGTGCATGTGTTTTGGATCAGCACATTTTTTTCCCTAGTAAAAAATTCGCTGTTCTCAATTTTCGGTCTTATCGGTTTTTGGTTAGTGGGTGTCGATATTAGAACATTCAAAGTTCTGAAACTTCGATGTTCTAATACAGACCCTATGTAAAGCTTAACGTTAAATACCACAGTTTAAGTTATGCTACATCAGAATAACTATGACAACCACGTGAGCAGCCAGAATGCAATTCAAATCAAATATATTACTGTGCACATTTTAAGAAATGGCTAGATTGGCATAAAATCTGGATTGATGCATGTGCTTTTAGAAATAATTCCTTGGAAATGTTATTCAGAAGTGAAGAGACATATGAGGGAACAGATTTAGCAGCACACCAGGATGTGATCTGTTTGAAATCTATCATCATGCAAAGTTAACTAATTAATGGAATCTAGCCAAGCTGGAAATACGAGACTCTAGTTCATTGAAGGAAGGGAGATGGGGGGAATAACTTGGCCAGGAAATGAAACTTGCAAAACTGCTCTTTGTAAAAAATATTTATCTCAGTAAATTGCTGACACTTTTGCAAGGTTCTTTCACAGAATGTGTGGTACATCAGTAGGATAACATTTGTAAAACTTAGTGCAGACCAGTCAACGACACAATCAAACCTGACAGTTTTTTTTTCAGGTGTTCCATTCAAAGTGAATGGAAGTCTAGTCTGACAAAAAGTAAAGGGTAGGGCTACTTGTTCTCAGAATCTGTGCTCTCATAGTGCATTATGGGACAGATTTATTTTTCCAAAGGAATCAGGATGTCTACCCCCATGACAGCAGAGAAAGATAATAAAAAAAATAAATATGAATGAGTACTTATTTTGCTATAGGCAGCATTGGGAGGTGCAACAATTCATGACAAGATTAAAAAAAAAAAAAAAAAAAAACAATTTTATTATCAGTTGCCCATAGTGGTCCTTTGGCAACCATACAAAATACTATATTCATAAAGTAGCAGAACGTATTCCAAGAACTAAAAAACGAAGGCAACAAAAGAATGAAGAAAGGAGATTTCTGTTGATATGGATGACTGCAAGTGGGGGTAACAAAATACAGGCAAGAGGAGGCTGTAAACTACTGGAGAAAACTTGCAAGGGAACCAAAGTACTGGGAGGAAATAACTAGAGAGGGGAAAGGTAAGAGAGTAAGGATGAGGTCAAGAAGAAGCTTGGACTGCAGGATAAAGACCGTCTTTTCTACCAAGGGTTGCTAGAGTACAGGCAAACAGAAAGAGACAGAGGAATATCAGGTGAACGAACTGCTCTGGAGGAGTTTTTAGTTGAATCTGGAACAGAAGTTGCTGTTAAAAAGGGGATAAGTAGTAAAGCATATAAAATATTGCATGACAACTACAAGAATCTAAATGACTGGTAAGAGAGACTGGAAAAGCAATTTACAAATTTACTAGAGGAGACCACGTGCCTTGAACAGATTTTCCCTGAAAGTGGACCCCCACCCTATCAGGGAAGCGTCCGTAGTCACCATGGCGTTGGGCTGAAGAGGTTGAAAGGGGCAACACCAAAAACTTCGTCCATTCTCATCCACCAGAGAAGATCCTGTTTGCAGAGATCGGTGATGAGGATTAGTACGTTCAAAGGATGATGATTGTGAATCCATTGAGTTTGAAGACGCCACTGTAACAGGCGCATATGAAGTCTGGCCAACGAAACAATGGGAATGGCTGCCGCCATGGAACCCAGAGCCTGCAGAACTTCCCTTGCAGACACTTTTCTGTGGTCGAGTATCACTTGCACTTGTGTTCTCAGTCTTAAGAGCCTGTGATGAGGAAGAGATATTAGGCCGAGCTGAGTGTTTTACATAGCCCCTATGAATTCCAGTTGTTGTGAGGGCTGAAGGTTTGATTTTTCCCATTTGATAGTAATACCCAGAGACTCTGCCAGAGACACAGTGTAGCGAAGGGCCCTGGTCAGTAGACGCTCGGTGGGGGCAGAGAGAAGCCAATCGCCCAGATAAGGAAACACCTGGAATCCGTGAAGTCTCAAGTGAGCTGTCACCACTGCTAGACATTTTGTGAACACTCTGGGGGCCTTCGAGAGACCGAAAGGCAGAGCTCTGAATTGAAAATGATTGGCTCCCAGCCGGAAGCGCAAGAGTCTCCTGGAGCATTTGTTAATTTTGATGTGGTAATACGCATCCCGGAGATCTAGAGAGCACATCCACACACCCTCCGGAAGGCAAGGAAGGATGGATTGAATAGTCACCATGTGGAACTTGGTCTGTATGACTGACTCGTTCAAACGACTGAGATCCAGGATGGGCCTCCAGTCCCCCGTCTTTTTTGGCACCAAAAAGAGTCTGGAGTAGAACCCTAATCTGCACTGATCTGGGGGGACCTTTTGGATGACTCGCTTTAGAAGAAGCTTCTGGATTTTGGAAGCTGTCTCCTCCCTTTGACTGGCTGGTAACGTCGGGAAGGGAGAATTGAGGTCTTGGAAAGGATTTGAGGGGAATGTTATGGCCTCTGGTGATAATTCTCTGTACCCATAGATCGTCAGTAATGGAGGGCCAGGCTGTTTGGTGCAGAGAAAAACGCGCCCCAACTGCTTCCAGAGGAAAGCAATCGGGCAACGCTTCAGGAGCATTGACAGGGCCTACTGGACAAAGAATCTCTGGAGCCCTGATTCCGGTAACCCCCTCTGCCCCTAAAGGGGCGTCTTCCACCATCAGTCCCCCCTCTGCCTCTGGAGGAGTCCTCGCCACGTGTCACACAAAAGAAACCTTGTGACTTCTTGTGCAGCAACTTTCCACTCCTCTGGTTCCTGGAGAAGGAACGCTGAGGTTTGGAGAAGTGCAGGCCCATGGCAGACAAGGTTTTTCCATCCTGCTCGCACCTAGCCAAAGTATCCTTGACCGCAGAACCAAAGGGCACAGAGGGCTCAACAGGGGCATTCAAAAAGGAAGACTTGAAGGAATCCAGTAGGTCAGAAATACGCATCCAGGCATGACGTCGGACAACCACGCCAGCACCTGCTGCTCTCACTGCTCCTTTGGTTGTATGAGAGAGCAACCTCATGGAGGAATTCTAAATCGCTTCAAAGGTGGCAAGTTGGGAAGCCACTTTGTCACGTGCTCCATCCGACATTTGAGCCGCGAGGCTACCAGAGAGTTCGGAAATAAGGTCTCTCTGGAGTCTCATAAAGTGTGCCAGGAAATTCAGTGAATGCACAGCAAAGGTCGCTGCAGCAAAAACTCGCTTCCCTAACCTGTCCACTGCCCGGGGCTCCCTCTTGGGTGGATGAACAGCAGGACTCTCTTCTGCCAGGTCCTTCTTTGTGGCCGATGCCACCACCACAGCGTCTACTGGCAAGCCTTTCGACCAATAGGGTTGATCCTCTGAAGGAGAAAGTACTTTGTCTGATCTCCTGGGGATAGCTTCTACTGAATCTGGACTCTTCCACGCTCGCTGCACAATGAATTTGACCAACTCATCTGCAGAAGGGGTCACCCAGGAAGTAGTGGGCCGGGAATGGAAAGCTTGAAGGAATATGGATTCCTCCGGAGAAGGGGTGGAAGATTTCCAGTTACCACGCTGACTCAAAATCTCCAAGATATCCCCAAAGGAAACATCACCAGGGGGTGATCTAGGGGAACCTTCCCCATCATCATAATCCGTATGCTCAGTAAGGGACTCTTCAGGTTAGTCCATGTGATTTCTTTTGCACACCCTCTTCTGAGGGGGCTCTTCGAGGGGAATGTCCGAAGAGGCCTCAGAGAGGGGGGTGCTTTGGATTAGTGGTCCCCTGCTAAGGGCCGGCGATGGCCGAGTTAGAGGGGGAACCAAAGGTGGCGCTGAAGTAGGGGGATTGCTAGCCGCCAGCGCTCTTTCCATAATCCGGAAGTTGGGCCTACCCGATGAGGGATGGGAGCCTGGAACCAAAGAGGACTGAATCGGAACTGTGGTCACACCCCGCACCGAACGGCCCACCTCCAAGACTGGAGTTTGAGAGGCTTTCAGTGCGGATATAACTCTCGGATCCGACATGGGAACCGAAAAGGCTGTCGGTGCCGGGGTCAGAACCGAATATTACACCCCTGAAGCAAGGGGTTGAGTAAGTTGGGCTGCCATTGGAACCAACAATTCAGACTTCCCAGAAACTGCGTTCAGCGCCGAGATCGGTGGCACCGAGGCAGAGAGCCAATGCTCGGAGGAAGACCTACAGGCCTTAGATCGATGATTCTTGCCCCTGTCACCAGCAGGTGAAGAGGGGTCTGAAAGGGGATGCTTCTTGTCCTTGACTGGAGGGGTTGAGACCTCCGCAGAAATAGCCTCCAAGAAAGGAGAGGAAAGCAATCCTTTCAGAATCAATTTGTTGTGCCATTCATTCAACGTCCATTGACTAAAACTCGCACAAATATCACATGGGGGAATCGCAGAAAGGTGCAAAACGCCCAAACAATAAACGCATTTAAAATGCAAGTCGCTGTTCGGTAATTTACCACTGCAAGACGTACAGTGTTTAAAACCTGAAGTACCTTTTTTCTCTGACATACTAGCACTCACTCAGACAAAAGAAGAGAGGGAGAGAATGGCAAGACTACCAGCAATGGTATGAAGAGTTACCACGAGGGTGGTAAAAAGTAAGGAAAGGCAAGAAAATACCAACAAAGGTAAGAAAAGGAATACCTGTGGGTAGAGCTAGACTATTAGACTATGAGAAAGACACTAGTAGAAAAATTATTGGAGAAATACACATTTTATATAAGACAAAACTACTTAGCTGGAGAGCTCGGTGAAAACGCTGCTATATGGCTGCATGGCAAACGAGATCCAGGGTATGGGATGAAGGGCATTGTGGGTAGTAGCGTGGCTCCAGAGTTTGGTGTACGCTAGCTTGGTAGTTGGTCGACTCAGTTCCGAGGGTTCGGAACTGTACCCATCAGTGAGGAATGGAAGAAGATTAAACTTCAGATTGATTATTCTGAGTTGTGACAGGATCAGAACTGCCTAGACATACCAAGGCCTTATTAAGCTGAATTCTGTTGGATGCCAAAAAAAAAAAATTACAAGAAAATGGAAATCTAAGTCTAAACCAAATGTGTTTTAAAGTAATGAATAACAGAGGCAAAAGAACTGGAACAGGGATCTTTAAAAAAGGGAAGATAAATGGAAACTGTGAGAAAAAGAAGTTATGTACTCACCATAACGTTACATGTTCGTAGTCCATTTCACCTACATTCTTGCTGGATGGGTTCGGAGCACATATTCGGCTCCGACTCGGCCAATACTAAAGCTCGAGAGCTTTTTCCTGGCTCGAGGCTAACCCCTAAATCCCATGGTGCTTCATGGCAATTCCCCAGATTTTGTTTGCAAGAAAACAACAAGTACTTATCAGGTAAGAAATATCAGAGCTGCATATATACAGACAAAGGATTTTGTAATATAATCCATGCCAGGTGGACAACAAATGAAAACCAGGTCAGACAGCACCAGGTTAGTCCACCATATCCTCCAGAAACAGGAAGGAGGTTGGAGGGAGGGATGCAAAAATATAGGCGAGATGGACTATAAACATGGAATGTTACGGTAAGTACACAACTTCTATATGTTATGTAGTCATATCTCGCCGTAATTCTTGTTGGATGGGACAGTGTCCCTAGCACCTATATCCTGGGTGGCTCAAGCGAAGAGACTCTTCAGCACAGTGGACCCAAAGGAAGACATGACCCGGGAGACCAAATCCAATTTGTAATGAGTGACAAAAGTAAGTGGTCTTGCCCAAGTAGCTGCTGCACAAATAGTATCAACTGGGAGCCTAGATCTAAGGGCACATGAAGTAGATACAGCTCTAGAAGAATGGCCTTTGACTTTGATGGGTAATTGTTTGCCAGCTGATTGATAAGCAAAGGAAATGCAATCCAAAAGTCATTTTGAAAGAGTAACCTTGGAAACAGGCAAGCCCTTCTTCTTGTCAGAAAAGGAAACAAATAATTGATCTGATTTTCTGAATTCTTTAGTCCTGTGTAAATAAAATCTGATAATTCTGTGAACGTCTAACCGGTGTAAGTCTATACTCAGATATATTAGAGTGGTTTGGAAAAAAACACTGGTAGCTCAATAGTAGTGTTCAGATTGTGCTCTCAGCAAACCTTGGGAAGAAAGGAAGGGTTTGTCCTGAGTGAGACTCTATCTTTGTAAAAAATAATGTAAGGAGGTTGAATGACAGCTTGCTGAGACTCTCCTAGTAGATGTTATGGCTACTAAGAATAGTGTTTTCCATGACAACAATTTTAGGTCTAATGAAGAGGAGGGCTCAAATGGTGCAGACATTAAAGATGAAAGGACTAAGTTTTACGTTCAGGGTTCTAATGACTGTTTGATTGGAGTCCTGAGAAGAACAACTCCTTTTAAGAAGGTCTTGCACAAGGAGTGTGACATGATTAGATTTCCCATAAAGCCAAGATGGAAATTGGAAATGGCAGCTAAGTGAACTCTAACTGTAGCGGCTGCAGCTCCTTCATGAAAAATTGATGCTAGGAAGGATAGGATAGATTCTATAGGAGCCATATATGGATCTAAGCCCTGGTTCATAGCCCAAATCGAAAACCTTTTCCATTTGCTGGAGTATAGTTTCTGAGTGGAAGGTTTATGGGATGAAATTAGAATGTGTTTGACAGAAGGAGATAGGGGAATACACCTGGCTATTCGTGGAACTGGAGCAGCCATGCTGTCAGTTTGAGGGTGTGGATGGTGGGATGGAACTGTCCCAACTGATGAATCATGAGAT
This sequence comes from Protopterus annectens, assembly GCF_019279795.1. Taxonomy (NCBI): domain Eukaryota; kingdom Metazoa; phylum Chordata; order Ceratodontiformes; family Protopteridae; genus Protopterus; species Protopterus annectens. The sequence continues at coordinate 1,283,214,313 of NC_056726.1, read as the reverse complement.
CTGGAGATGGATCCAGAATCCATGGTTCCTCCAAAAGGTAGGACCACAGGAAGGAGACCATACTTGTCGAGGCCAGTAAGGAGCAATGAGGATCAGGGAACTCCTCAGCTGTTTTGCTTTCTGTATTACCTTTGGGATGAGAGGAAAAGGTGGAAAGGCATAAAGAAGTCCCGGAGGCCAATCGTGGACTAGAGCATCCCTGGGTGACAATCCCCAGACGGGGAATAAGGGCAAAGTAGCTGTTGCATTTGGTGTTCAGGTGAGTGGCAAATAGGTCGCAGCAAGGCTGGCCCCATCTGTGAAAGATCTCTTTTCACAACTTCTGGAATCAGGGACCACTCATGAGGCATCAGAATTGCTCCGCCGAGTTTGCCTGCTATTGCGCTGGATTTCCCCGGGATGTGCGTTGCTACCAGGAAGCGTTGAGTATCCATCCCCCATTTCCAAACTTTTAAGGCCTCTCTGCAGAGCAGGTAAGATTTGGTTCCCCATTGCTTGTTTATGTACAACATGACAGACATGTTGTCTGACTGAAACGCAATTGTCCCAGTGAGAAGGGAGCTTGCAACGCATACAGCACTGCTCTCATCTCCAGAACACTGATGTGCAAGTGGTTCTGCCAAGTACCTTGGACTGTCATTCCCAGATAATGCCCTCCCACCCTATCTGGGAAGCATCCATGGTCAAAACTGCTGTCTCTTGGGGAGGAACAAGTGGATGACCTAGTAGAAGTTGTTCTGTGTGCAACCACCATGTCAGATCCTTCCTGCAGGTGTTTATTATGAAAATCTGATGAGACAACTGAAGGTCTTGCATTGACCATTGGGCAAATAACAGCCACTGAAGTATCCTCATGTGTAGACGAGCAAGAGAAACTAATAGGATGGAGGAAGCCATAGTCCCTAGGACTTGAAGGACTACTTTGGCCTGAAATTTTTGTTTGTTTAACAATGATCTGACTTGACTGTGTAGAGACTCTGCTCTTTCTGGTGTTAGTCTTGCTGACATGGTGGTTGTGTCTATTTCTCAGCCTAAGAATACAATGGGCTGCAAAGGAGATAAGGCTGACTTTTTTAAACTGACTGTGATGCCTAGACTGGCACACAAGGATAGAGAGTCTCGCCCTTGGTTCTGATGAGTTGATGCTTGGTGGTAGCAGTGAGGAGCAAGTCGTCTAGGTACGGAAACACCTGGAATTCTTGACATCTCAGGTGAGCTGTAACCACTGCCATGCATCTGGTGAACACTCTGGGGGCTGTAGTGAGACCAAAGGGTAGTGTTCTGAACTGAAAATGACTGGCTCCCAGCCGAAAGCGTAAGTATCTCCTAGAGTGCCTGTCCATTTTGATGTGATAGCACGTGTCCTGGAGATCAATTGAGCACATCCAATTGTCTTTCCTGATAAAGAAAAATATCGACTTCAGAGTGATCATTCGAAACTTCAATTTCTTTACAGACTTGTTGAGCCTGCTGAGATCTAGAATTGATCTCCAGTCCCGTGTCTTTTTTTGGAACTAAAAAGAATCGAGAGTAAGTTCCAGATCCTACTTGCTCTGTGAGGACTTCTTGGATGACTCTTTTTTGCAGCAATGAGATGACCTCTGATGTTACACGGTTTAGTTGGATGGGTGGTACATCTGGTAGAGACCAGTTTGTTGGGGGGGGTCAGAAACAAAAGGAATCAGGTAACCTCTAGATATTATGGTGTACACCCAACTATCTTGTGAAATGGTTAGTCAGGCACTTGGGTACAGCAATAGAAGATCCCTGACTGCCTTCAGACATGGACAGTCAGGCAACCCCTCAGGGGCGATGGAAGGGACAATCATAGAAAGTTTCTCTGTCTCCCTGATGTTGCAGACCTCCTCTGCCGTGAGGGCAGTGTCTTCCATTATATCCTCCCCCTCTGCCTCTAGGGGTGGGTTGACCTTGTGCCTGAGGGAAACCTTTTTGGGATTTATGGATCCACATTTTGCCTCTTGTATTATCCTTGAGATAGGGTCTAGACGGGAGGGAGAAATGGACTCTTGATGGCAAATAAGGTTTTCTCTTCCTGCTTGCACCTAGCCAAAGTCTCTTTCACTTGGGGTCCAAAAAAAGAGATGAACCATCAAAGGGGACGTTAGTGAAGGAAGACTTGAAGGATTCCGTGAAATTACAAAGATGCATCCAAGAATGTCTCCTGAGGGATATTCCTGCGGCGGCTGCCCTACTTGCTCCATCTGCTGTGTACGATATCAGCCTCATGGAGGAGTCAGCTATGGATGTAAGGGTGGAGAGCTGCGCAGAAACCTTACCCATGGAACCCGGAGCTACTGAACCCTGGAGGGTATCTCCTAACTCCTTCAGGAGATCCCTCTGAAGACGAGTAAAATGGGTAAGGTAATTCTGCGATCTTAATGTAAATGCCGCTGAAGAGAAGGTATGCTTGCCATACCTATCCATCGTCCTGGACTCCTTGTTAGGAGGATGGATATTAGCAGATGTTTCGGATAACTCCTTCTTGATGGCTGCTGCTACCACCATAGCATCAATGGGAACTCCTTTATTAAGGAAAGTCTTATCCTCAGGTGCTGTCATAAATTTATTTGGCCTCCTCAGGCCAGGCTCCACTGAGTCTGGGGAGGTCCAGACTTTCAGCGATATGACCCCTAAGAGTTGGTCATAATGCGGCGTCACCCAGGAGGTGGAAGGTCAGGAACCAAAGGCCTCAAGATGCACTGATTCATCCTCAGTAGGGTTAGAGGTCTTCCAATCACCCCTCTAAGGATTTCTAGGATGTCAGAAAAGGAGACATCCTGAGAGGGGGAAGGTAGGGGACCCTTCTGATTCCTCTAAATCAGTGTCCAAAGTGACAGACTCAGGTGAGTCAACATGCTTCCTCTTACACAGTCTCTTCCGAGGGAGCTCTCCAGTGGGATAATCTGGGGAAATCTCAGAAGAGGGGGCACCTCCAATGGGGGCTACTTGGGCCTCTGATTCCCCATGCTGTGGGGGTGACAGGGGGGGGAGAGGTTGTTGCCTGCTGCTGGTAGGACACAGGTTCTAAAGGTATGGCTTTAGCAGAAGACAAAGCCTTCTCTATAGCTTCAAAATTCTTTGCTCCCCGCTCCGAAGACCTCTGCTCCGAGGGGACGGATGGTCGGCTCCTAGCAAGGGGGAATGGCTCCAAAGCAGAAGTGAGAGCCGAGCTGAGTTGAGCCGAGGCACAAAGGGCGGGTTGGTTCCAAAGAGACACCAGGGTGACTGTTCCCTTCGGCATCAACTCGAGAGTGTCGGATCCCAGATCCCTCGGCTCCAGACTGAGCCACCGAGGATAGAGTAATTGGTTCCGAGGAAGTGGGTTGAATCCCCAGAACCGACAGTTCCAAGACAGAAGAACCTGAAGTAATAGGCTCCAAGACCGAAGGAGTCGGAGGAGGAACAGTGACCGGTAAGGGGGACAGCTCCGAAGCCTTTGGGTCCGGAGGGACAATTTTCTTGCCAGAGCTGGATCTGAAAGCAACCTCTTCACCACCCGCTCGATGTCCTCATCTGATAGAGTCCTGGAGGATCTGGTGGAGACAGAAGGAGATCTCCTCCTCTCCAAAATAGGAGATCTCAAGGTGGGTGACACATCAATATCTTGTAAACTTTTCGGTACCGAAGGTTGCCTCGGCACCGAGGAGACCGACGGCACCGAAATGGAAGAAGCTGAATCGGAGCTAGAACTCCTTGGCTCCGATGCTTTGGTCTTTTTCGATGGCTCCGAAGCTGGGGCCAAAGATTTCCTCTTAGAAGATTTAGGAGCTGCCTGACCGAGTTAAGACCCCTATCAATAAGTTTTCTATTCCTCTCATTTAAGACCCTGGTGCTAAACGCATGGCAAAAAGTGCAGGGCTACACAGAATGTACAGCTTCCCCAGGCTCCAGACTTTTCAACTCACACTGAACACATTTGCTAAAGTAACACTTTTCATTACATTCACAGGGTTTTCTTATTTTATAGCATACATGCTTGCACAAGCAACTTATATTAATCCAAGGGCATTATGCCAGACATTCATCTATGCAAAGGTAGGAGTAAACATCTCAAGTCTACATATATTATAATCAGTGCACTTTTAAAGCCCATCTCAAAAGCCCAAGATTAGAGTAAATTGACTTGAACATGCTTTTTTTTGTCCAGCCTGCTTTCTCTCTTCACATTGTAATTTCAACATTTCTTAAAACTAAAAAAGAAAAGTATTTATTTACTTTAGTATCTTATGAATGGCAATCATTGAAAATGCTTTATTATATAACATGCAGTTTATATTAAGAAATGCTTTATACAAATATTGCTAACAGAAATGGATTTACTTGTAGTTACTCCTTTTTGCCCCCTATTTCCCCTTTCAGTGCCCTTCCAAACATTAATGGCATAAAGTGGGGTACATGCCTTTCAGTCCCCTACAAGTTTAAGGAAGTCAACAAGTCTAACCTTTCTTGCCCGCATTTTTTTGTAAAGCCATACTTTATAAATGTGATGGATACTTTATAGTCACAAATGTATTCTCCAATTCCAGTGTTTCTGGTCTTCTTCCTGTTCATCTCAATTTCCCAGTTTCAGACTCCCTTTCAAGTCCAACTTACTCTCAATTCTTCTAAGTCAACTCCTGTGCCCTTTTTTTCTGTCCTTCAAGCATTTTCCTTTGGAACACTGGAAAATGTTTCACTGGCAAGGTGTCACTATGGCCTTTATTATCAGATGAGTGAGAAAAGTACAGTTTTGTACCTACCATAAAATTAGATGTCCGATAGGTATGCATCTGCAGTCCTAACAAATGGGTTGTCCTGCCTCAGGCAGCCCTTCGGTCGGCCGGATTCCAAAGTCTGGGTCTGGCCTCGGCTGATGTCGCACTTCACCCGACGTCATAGCTGCTGGGGTATAAAGGCATCAGCCGACGCCATTTTCCTCAGTGTTTCTTGCCCCAGATGCCAGGTGCCCTCTAGGAAGGCTAAATTTGGATAAATGCAGATAATTCCAAACAGTAGAAAGCAAAATATATATATATATATATATATACATACATATATACATACAAACAAATACACCACAATAGATTCCCCCAGCTAGCTAAAAGAGGGGTAAGTACCCTAGGAATACCACAGAGGGGAAGGAGGGTGGGTAATCTTGACTGCAGATGCATACCTATCGGACATCTACATTTATGGTAGGTACAAAACTGTACTATGTCCTTCAAGGATGCATCTGCAGTCCTAACAAATGGGTAGAATACCATAGCTAACCTGGGGGAGGAGGCACTAAGATAATGATGGTGTAGTTAAGATCCCTTGTAAAACAGCAGTTGCAAAACCTGCTCGGGATCTGGAGTATAAAGGAAGATTATAATGCTTGGCAAATGTATGCACGGAGCTCCAAGTAGCAGCTTCTAAAATGTCTTTGGTAGCCACTCCTCGTAGGAAAGCTGTAGTGGTGGCTGTAGCTCTTGTGGAGTGAGGCCTGATATTTTCAGCAGTTGCCTTTCCATGAAACGAGTAGCAGAATCGAATGCAATTTCCTATCCATTTTGAAATAGTCTGTTTTGAAATTGCTTTTCCTTGCACTCCTGTTGCATATGCTACCAGAAGCTGGTCAGTTTTTCTGCTGTTCTTGGTTCTGTCCAGATAGTAGCGCAGTTGTCTGTGTACATCCAAGGTGTGTAGTAGTTTTTCCCCCCTGTTCTGTGGGTTGGGGAAGAATGTAGGTAAATGTATGGCCTGGTTCAAGGATACCCTGGATACTACCTTTGGCATAAAAGTAGGATTGGTTCTCAGAGACACTCTATCCTGATGGAAGATAAGGAAAGGCTGCACTGCCATTAATGCCTGTAACTCAGATACCCTTCTTGCTGAAGTGATTGCTAGCAGAAAAGCAGTTTTCCAAGATAAGAACTGTAAGTCTGCTGTTGCTGCTGGTTCAAAAGGGGGGAAGTGTTAACTTTTCTAGCACAAAATTGAGATCCCATGCAGGTAAAGGTGGTTTTCTTGGAGGCTTTACATTTTTGATCCCTCTCAAAAATTGTCTGAGGAGAGGATGAGAGAAGACAGAAGGATCCATATTGTACTCTGCTGAAATTGCTGATGCATGTATCTTGATGGAAGAATAGGACAGGCCATTGTGGAACAGTTCTGCTAAGTATTCCAGGATGTGTGCTAGGTTTGCTAGTGTGACATTTTCTCCCTTTTTTGCACTCCAAATGAGGAATCTTTTCCATTTGGCTGAATATGTTTTCCTTGTGGAGGGTCTGCGAGCCTCCAGGATAATGTCCTTGACCCTCTGAGATAAATTAAGGTGGTTTTGTTTTATGCAATTTTCCAAGCAGTTAGCTGCAGTGTTTTTAAGTTTAGATGCAGGGTCTTGTAATTGTTCTGCGTTAGAAGTAAAGGACATAGAGGTAGATGCCATGAATGCGTCCGAGACATGCTTCTCAGTAGCGGGTACCAGTGTTGCCTTGGCCAGTCTGGAGCTATCAGAATTACCTTTGGCTGTTCCTCTCTGATCTTCAGTAGAACTTTGTACATCAAAGGAAGAGGTGGAAAGGCATATACTGTCAGGTCCTTCCAGCTGAAAGAAAGGGAGTCCACCCTCCAGGCAAGTGGGTGGAATACTCTTGAGCAAAATTTCTTCAGTTGGTGGTTGTGTGGGGAGGCAAACAGGTCTATCTCTGGCATTCCCCATTTCTTTGTTATGGTTTTGAAAATATCTGGATGCAGCATCCATTCGTGAGCATCCGTGGTAGTCCTGCTTAAGCTGTCTGCTAGTGAATTCTCTTTTCCTGGTACAAATTTGGCCTGCAGTTGGATGTTGAGATTCAGGGCCAAGTTCCACAGGTCCATTGCCGACCGGCATAGAGGGTATGAATGTGTGCCTCCCTGTTTGTTGATGTACCACATGACTGTGGTATTGTCCGTCCTTATCAGCAGGTGTCCTTGCTGGATGAATGGTCTGAATGCCTCGATTGCATGTTTCACTGCCAGCATCTCCTTTAGATTTGTGTGTAGATTCAGCTGGTCTTGTGACCATAGGCCTTGGATGCACTTGTCTTCCATGTGTGCCCCCCAGCCTAGGTCTGAGGCGTCCGTGGTGATGGTCTGTCTTGGATGTGGTTTGTGGAAAGGCAGTCCTTTGTTTATCTGACAGGCCTGAGCCCACCACAGGAATTCTTTTTTCAGGCATGGAATGATTGGTATCTGGGCTTCTAGACTGTGTCTGTGCTGAGACCATACATTCTTTTAGGTACCATTGTAACTTTCTCATATGCAGCCTGGCATGTGGGATCAATATTATGCAGGATGCCATGTAACCCAGGGCCTGCAGGACTTTCCTTGCAGTAAGCTGAGTTTGTCTTGTTAATGCCATGAAATAGACTGGTAGTTGCTTTTGTTTTTCCTCTGTGAGAAAAGCCATCTGAGTTATTGTGTCCAGTTCTGCACCCAAAAAAGTTATCCTTTGGAATGGCACTAGTCTTGATTTTTGTATGTTGACTGTGTATCCCAAGGCTTGCAGCAGTTGTATGACATTGGCCAAATCCTTTACTAATTTTGTCTTGCTGTCCGCTTGTATTAGGCAGTCGTCCAGGTATGGGTAGATTTGAATTCCCTGAAGCCTGCAATGAGCAATAACTGATGCCAGGCATTTCGTGAATACTCTGGGCGCAGTAGATAAGCCAAAGGGCAATGCTGAGAATTGATAATGCTCTGATCCTGCAAGAAATCTGAGGTGTCTTCTGCAATCTGGTCGTATAGGGACGTGCAGGTATGCCTCCTTGAGATCTTGAGTCACCAGCCAAGACTCCTTGCCCAACATGGGAAGAAGTTGCTGTAGGGTCAGCATTTTGAATTTTGGAACAATGAGGTATGTGTTCAGTGCAGACAAATCGAGAATAGGTCTCCATTGATTTTCTTTTCTTGGTATAAGGAATAGTCTGGAGTAAAATCCTTGGCCTTGTTCCATAGATGGTACCTTTTCTATTGCTCTCATCCTTAGTAAGCTGCTGATTTGTTTTAGAGCCTCTGATTTCTGGCTTGGTGGAAGGTTTGGTATTCCTCTCTTTTTTGGTAGAGTGTGGAAGTGAAACCTGTCGCCCTTGTCTATTGTTTGTAAAGTCCATTTGTCTCCTGTAATACAATGCCAGTTTCTTGAGAATAAGGCTAGCTTTCCACCCAAGGGTGCTTCCAGTTGTTCCCTGGTAGGCGGAATCAGAGCCAAGTCATTGTGTTTGTCCTGTAGAAGTGGTTGCAGTCGCATCTGTGGCGGCACTTCTTTGGTTGGCAGGTTGCCACTGACGACCCCTGTAGGCACCCCTAGATTGACCTCTGCCTCTTGGGCGTCTATTTCTGCCTCTCTGTGGTCTGGAGGTGTCTGGAAAGGACCAATTCTTTGAAGGCCAATTTCTGCTAAACCTTGGAGGTTGGACCTGCAAAAAATCCTTGACTGTTTGGACAGCTTTTGCTTTTTCTTCCACTTTCTTTAGAACCTCCTGTGCAGGGGAGCCAAACACACTTCGCTTCTCCATAGGGGCATCCAGGAGCTTAGACTTAACATGGTCTGGTAAGGATTGTTCTTTTAACCAGGCATGCCTTCGAATCACTGCTCCAGTCATAGCTGATCTAAATGAAGCCTCCAGTGCATCATAGCCACATTTTAAGAAATGATTACTGACCTGCTGAGAATTGTGTACCAAATCCTGAAGGGACTTACGGTCTAAAGGTTCAGGAGAGGCCAGCTTTTTATTCAGTTGATCTAACAAAGATTCCTGGTACTGAATCATGTGAAATTGACAGTTTAAAGCCCTGGCAGAAAGAGTAGCAGATGTATAAACCTTTTTACCCCATCTCTCTAATGCTCTAGATTCTCTCTCAGATGGTAGTGGGTTTTTGGCAGAGGCAGCTGCAACACCTTTAGGGCTCTGAGAAATGGTTTCTGGGTCTGCAGTATGAGCCTTATACAAGTGGTAGTGAGAATCCGGGACCCTGTAGTATCTGTCAGGCTTTGCCAGGGCCGGGGGAAGAGAATCAGGGGCAGTACTGGCATCATTGTATGCATCATCAACAACTGAAAGTACAGGTGGAATGGCTAAAGGCCTATGCTGTGGTAAGTGTAAAAAAGTCCTTAGCCTTTTCCTAGAATCAGAAAATTCCTGACCCTGCCATTGGAAGTGTTCCCTCATTGAGTGTAGGGTTTCCCCAAAAGAAAATTCTTCTGGAGGTGAGGCAGAAGGAATGGAGTCTTCTGCATCAGAATCCTCATAAGGTGAGTACGGGCCTTCCTGATGGTCCGATACATCTGAACCATCCGAGGAGTAGTCAGAGACAGAGGTTCAGGGGGTTCAGTCCTAGGCCTCTTATCAGGAGGGGGTTTGTGAGGCCCTGTCTGTGTGAGGAAGGGATCCCCTGATCAAAGAAATAAGGTCCTCAGCAAGGCTGAGAATCTGGGAACTAGAGGTAGGCCTGTGAGAGGGAGCTTTTGGAGGTAAGGCCTTGGAAAGTTTGGCTGCTTTAGCCCTGGAAAAGGCCTTGATAGACATAGAAGCAGGGGGTCTAGCTGCCCCACGTGCAGGAGTAGAGATGTCCAACGGAATAGTGTCAGACAACTCTTGTGTGCCTGCTACTTCAGCAGGAATTTCTGTAGCCGACTCAGCCATGGTCTGTGTGGCCTCGGTTATCGGAGGCATGCTTTCGGCCGAAGGGAGAACCGAGGTCTCGGTTTCAGCTGAAACCGAGACACTCGCGGTAGGCCTAACCGTGGTTTCAGCCGAAACCGTGGGCCGCGAGTGTCGGTCCTTTTCTTTGCGTTTTTTAGCTAAATGTGTAGTCGGAGTCTCCGACGGCATTTTATATGCAAAAGTGGAGCCAAAAAATTCTTCTGCAAACTCCGACCGACGTCTAAGAGTCCGTCGGTTGAAGGAAGCACAGGCTAAACAAGCTGATACGTCGTGGTCTGGGCCTAAGCAAGGAAGGCAGTAGGAGTGGAAATCCTTATGAGGTATTTGTTTCCCACAAGTTAAACAATTATTTACTTTGTCTGACATCGGCTGAGGCAAGAAAGAGTCCCCAACGGGGTACTTAGCTTTTTAGAAGTCTTCGGTAAGCTGAAATCTCTGGATCTGACCGACCGGCACTTGCGAACAGCTTCTGCTTCGGGCACCGCACGGCAAGAAAGACTGAGGAAATTGGCGTCGGCTGATGCCTTTATACCCCAGCAGCTATGACGTCTGGTGAAGTGCGACATCAGCCGAGGCCAGACCCAGACTTTGGAATCCGGCCGACCGAAGGGCTGCCTGAGGCAGGACAACCCATTTGTTAGGACTGCAGATGCATCCTTGAAGGACATCAGTCTCCTTCTGTTTCATGTCTCACTTTTTGTTGGATGAACCTTTGTATTCCCTCCTTAGTCTGTTCTGTATCAAAAAAGACTGATCCTTCCAGAAATAATATCCTGAAGACAGCTGGATACAGCAGGTTGAATCTCATACCTGCCGCTTAACATCCCTTGACTGCCAGGATAAATTTGCTTCTCCTCTGCTTGTACAGTGAATACTCATTTTCCACAAACTCTTCACGATATCCAATTTTAATACTTTTCCTTTCTGCCACAGTTTTGTCAGGTTCAACTCTTTTTGTCAGAATGACTGCATCTTTATTAATATAGATCTTGGCTGCTTTCTCATGGCCAGGTTTGGAGCATACACATGATGTGCCCTTTCAATTAACAAATCCTGCTCCAGAATACCAGTCACTTTTGGGCCTTCATAAAATGAGTAGTCTGCTCTTTCCAGTTTCTCTGCTATAACAGAAAATATTGGGATTTCTCTGCATGTTTGGTTCTGTAACTCAACCATTGTTTTGAAACAGCTGCTCTTGAGCAGCCTCATGCTCACCATATTTTACTTCAACAGTTTCATCAGTTCATATGAACTGTTTAAAGTGTCTTCCATTTTGTTCCAGCTTTTTCTTATCATAGCTAATATAGAACACCCATGTTTCATTTATTTTAATCAGCTCTCAGAACATTTGATTTATTTTTCCTTTAAATTACTGGAAGCCATCTCTTGCACCAAAGGTGGAGCTTGAACTGCTTTTTACTGAAAAGCTGCAGGATTATTCCCAGTCGGTGTTTTCTCTTCACCTTTTCTACTTGATATTTTCAGACTCTCCAAGTTTCTCCTTTGCAGCCATCCAGGGTCCTTACTAGGCAATAACTGAATTTTACTAACTGTCAGAATTACTAGCTCTTATGTCTCAGTTTCTCTTTTCACAATGGGTGAGCTGAAGTTAAATTGTTGGTCAGTGAGCAGCCATCTTGGAAGGATTTTATTGAAAATGATTAGCATTTTAGTCAAGAACTGGACTTCACTAGATGAAAAAATCAACAGGCTAACTTATCTGAAGGTGTTTGTAACTCTGGTGACTCAAGCCAACCAACGGATAGCCAACAAAAAACAAAATTGGTGCTGAACATCGGACTACAAGGCAATAAAGAAATAAAGATTGTGCCAGGTGAACCAGTTTTATTCTCGGATATCCAAAACTCCCTCACTATGCAGCATTCTGACTCCGTACTCTAATCTCAATAGTCTTCGATCATCTAACAGTACCCTGATCCTAACCATTAAAGCTAAGAACTCAGGTGGGGATGCCCTCTACGCTAACTCCATTGGCAAGCCGTGGAACTCCTTGCCAAACTACCTAAGACTTGCAACCTCACGCACTCAATTCAAAAACAACCTTAAAGAATATCTCACAACACAATGGTTATGCCCTTGTCATGCACCTGACTAACTACATATCTCATACCCTACTAGTCCCACTTCCTCCTAGCTCATTTCTCTTATCCAGATCTCTAAAATCCCTCATTCCTAATATCAATGAGGATTATACCTGATCCAGTCTATTTTACATTCCTATGTGAAATTAATCCTATGTATAACCAACAGCATGATCTTTCTCCTATATAACTTCTATGTCATTTTTTCATCTTGTAAATGTTATTTGTACTCTCTTTTTTTGTAACACTATTTTGTATCTATTTGAACATGTACTGACTATTTTGTTTGTTTGGAGCTTTTCTCCTCGGGCCTCTACTGAAAACGGATATGTATCCAGCTAGACTAGCCCGGTTAACAAATGTAAAATAAATAAATAAATAAATAAAATGTTAGTCTGTACAAACTTCCATAGCAAAATGATGTTATTCCGACTAGCCATGGGCTTCTGCATAGCAGGAAGACCCAATAACCAGTAACACAGACTATGATGAAAATCTGCTAGTGGCCTAGGTTCAGGAAGACCCATAAAAGCTGAAGGCATTGTATTTCTGTTGGGCTTCAAAATACTCCTTGGATTCCCACTGGAAAGCTTCTATCGTTCTGTGAGGGGTATCTGCAACGGAAAATTCCTCTGGTGGAGAAACAGAGAATAAGATAGCTTTGGTGTCAGTGTTCATGCTCTCCACTCATGGAAACTTGCCTACATAAGCCATGCCAGAAGCTTCAGAGTCAGGGGAGTCAGATTCCTCTGAGGCAAGATCCACCATTCTTTTCAATGAAGAGGCTTTGCATACCAAATATCTTTTAAATTTTTTATGACTATAGTAAAAAAAAAAAAAAAAAAAAAAATTTACAGGTTATACATTACAATAATAGTTGAACGTAGTATGTGGAACATTACAGTACAGTAATGAGAGAAAGACTAAAATGCATTGAAGTCAAGACTGCAGATTTCATTTAAAAGATATATGTTTTAAATGAAAGAATTCCAAAAGAATGACTTACTGCCTGAAAAAGTGAAACATGATTAGTGAGCAACCAAGTCTTCCAATGTTGCTTTAAATTATGGGTAGTCGGTGCAGACCTGCTGCATTCCCTCCTTTCGTGTGCTCTCTGATTCTTTCACTTCATTCTCTATCAAGGGTCTGTCTAGCACTTTTCTCCTTCTCTATCATCCCTTCTGCAAAAAAGTCTTATTTACTTTTTCCATCTCTTCTTGATCTTCTACTTTTTTCAGCTTGGCTATATGCATTTTTCTTCAGTTTCCACACTACCACAGTCCCCTCCTTCTGTCCTTCCCCACACAACTTTCTTCCTAAGCACTGTAGCGAATAAATCACAAACAAACCACCATGGACATCCAAAAACTCGAAATCCTTTATTAAAACAAACGCTCGATAAAAAGGAAATATTTGTAGCAAAATACTTGTAGAAAAATATATGCACAACAAAAAGGTGCACCATCCAGGATGGATAAGCCCTTTCGAGATTTCCCTTCCTCAGATCCTGTTGCAACTGAAAAAAATGTTCCACTTAAGAAAGGATTAACCAGTCAAGAAGTTCACACAAACTGACACCTCCAGTGTAAGCCAGAGGTAAAACATCCTATCAGGACAGGATGTTAAAGTTACACCATTCCTAGAATCCAGTCAGTGGAAGAACTTCAAGTGTAAGTGAAAACATCACTCCATTAGGTGTGCATTTGCTTTTGAAATAAACACTGCTCTGCTCGAGCAGATACCAGTTCTCTTTCTTCAGATGGATTCAAAAAATAATGCAATACCTTAGTTAAAAATAAAACATGATGTAGTAAATTGACACACTGTTTCAAAGAGGTGAATCCTGTCACATAAAAGGCTGTTATTCACAGTGCATGAACCATAATAGAACAGCCTAAAACAATCACAGTGCATATGAGTCAATCTCTCCAGTTCATTCCAATAACATTTTTCTGTACAAGAAATAGTGAAGAAACAGGTGGGGAGGGGCACATGCTTTTCCTTGACTCAAAGCTAGCGGAGAAAATCAGTAACAGGTTTTGAAACGTTTGGTCTTTAGAATAGGTTTTAATGGTAGCACACCATTAAGTCCAGGTTCACCGTCAGCTTGTAAGTTGATGCTCCAATCAATTTCAGCAACTTTAGTGTGATTCTGCAAATCGCCTACCCTTAGATGTTTTCAGGAATCAACTGTAGCCTCATAAACTTAAAGGAGTGTGCAGGATGCATTTTAACATGTGCTAAAGCACTGATCTTGTCAGAATGGGCAATGTCAAGTATATATATCTTTAAATTGGCGATCTGTCTTCCCTATATAGAAGGCATTAATAACGGAGTGCAAGAATTTTTGGATGTCCATGGTGGTTCATTTGTGATTTATTCACTGCATTGCCTTTTCTTTCACGGAACACCTTCAGCTGCTAACGGGTTTGCTTTGGACCGTTTTCTTCCTAAGCATGTCTTTTTCCATTGCTGATGTTTTTCTTCGTTCCATTTTGTACTGTATTACCACCCCAATGAATTAAGGCTGCCTTTCCCATATACTCCCCCAGTTTGCCTCTGGGCATCCTTCAGTTTCTTATTCAACCTATCCATTATAGGTTCATAGGTTAGTACTAGGCTAACTGCACTTGTGGGGTACTAGGCTAACTGCACTTGTGGGACATATTAAGCCTAGCCAATTACTCTATGTGAAAATCAAACCCTGCACCATGTTTGTAAGGTAAAGACTTTAACCATTATACCAACTTCTCAACTCCCACTAACTGTCAGAATTACTAGCTCTTTCTCCCTACTGCCCTCATTAACTAACCCCTGGCAATTGCCTTCATTCTGATCTCCTCATCTGTTTTGTTCTCCAGTATTATCCTCTAACCTCTCCTCAAGTCATCCATTTTTTTTCCCATCCACTTTGCCCACCCCATTTCCAGAAAGTACAGTTGTGTACACCTACCATAAATGTAGATGTTCGAGTGTCTTCACTGTTGCAGTCATAACTGTAAGGTGTTCCTGCCGGCAGGCAGCCCGAGGTCGGCCAGAATCCCAAAGTCTGGGTCCAGCATCGGCTGTATAAGCTAGTATCCTGACGTCAGTACGCCTTGGTACATAGCCCTCAGCCGACGCCATCTTCTCCAGCCTTTCTTGCCCTAGATGTCAGAATACCCCAATAAATCAAAAATGAATCCAACAAGGAAACACAAATACACCACAAAAGAGAGAAGAAGAAGAGGGATAGGAGGAGAAACCCCGACTGCAACAGTGAAGACACTCGAACATCTACATTTATGGTAGGTGTACACAACTGTACTATGTTCTTCGTGTTTCACTGTTGCAGTCATAACTGTAGGGTGGAATCCCAAAGCAGTGTAGAGAGGGAGGAGGCTTTAGATAGAGGAAGGGGAGGCAAGAATACCCTGCAAGACAGCAGAGGCAAAGCCTGCCCTAGACTTAGAAAACAAAGGGAGATTGTAGTGCTTGGAAAAAGTATGCACTGAACTCCAAGTGGCAGCTTCCAAGATATCCTTGGTAGGAACTCCTCTGACAAAAGCTGTAGAAGTAGCAGCTGCTCTAGTAGAATGACTTCTAATGGTTCCAGGAAACTGTTTACCATGATGAGTGTAACAAAATCTGATCCCATAAGCAATCCATTTGGAAATGGTTTGTTTAGAAATAGGTTTTCCAAGTGAACTGGAGGCAAAGGAAACAAACAGTTGGTTAGACTTTCTGAAATCTTTAGTCTTGTCCAAGTAAAATCTTAACTGTCTGTGCACATCCAATGAATGCAAAATCCTTTCCCCTTTATTTTGAGGATTTGGAAAGAAAGTAGGAAGGTGAATTGTCTGATTCAAGGCCACTTTCAAATCACCTTAGGCATGAAAGTAGGATTGGTCCTCAAGGATACTCTGTCCTGATGGAAAATAAGGTAAGGTTCCACAGCCATAAGAGCTTGCAAGTCTGAGACCCTTCTGGCAGAGGTCAAAGCTAACAAAAGAACAGTCTTCCAAGATAGAAACTTAATATCTGAAGATGCAGCAGGCTCAAAAGGAGGCAAAGTAAGTTTTTCTAAAACATAATTAAGATCCCAGGCAGGGACCGGAGGGGTCCTTGGAGGCCGCAAATTCTTAGCCCCTCAAAACTGCTTCACCAAAGGATGTGAAAAAACAGGAGGATCAGAACTGAAATGCGCAGAGATAGCAGAAGCATGAATCTTAATGGAAGAAAATGAAAGTCCCTTAGATAAAAGCTCAGAAAGGTAAAGCAAAATAGAGGAGAGATCAGGAACCTGAGGATCAGAACCTCGGTCCTGCATCCAAATAGAAAACCTCTTCCATTTAGAGGCATAAGATTTCCTAGTGCTAGGCCGTCTAGCTTCCAAAAGAACATCCAAAACTTGTTTGGGAAGACTAGAGGCAATCAAATTCCTTTGAAGAGCCAAGCTGCCAAGCAAAAGGTCTTGAGGTTGGAATGTAGTAACTGACCCTGATGCTGGGACAGAAGCGAAGGGTTCAGTGGAAGAATCCAAGGAGGCCCCGAGAACAGAAGCTTTAGAGTCGGATACCAAAACTGTCGAGGCCAATTTGGAGCAATCAAGATGAGGAACTTGGGCTTGTCCTGCTTTATCTTCAGTAGTACCCGAGGCAGTAGAGGAAGAGGAGGGAAGGCATATGCAGACAGACTTCTCCAACTGAAAGACAGGGCATCCACTCTCCATGCTGTTTTGTGGAAGGACCTGGTGCAAAAGCGAGGCAGCTGATGATTGAGATGGGATGCGAACAGATCTATCTGGGGACATCCCCAAACTGCAGTAATCCTTTTGAACAAGTTGGTGTCTAGCATCCATTCGTGAGGATCTGAAATGTTTCTGCTCAGGCTGTCTGCTAAAAGATTTTGTTTTCCTGGAATGAATTGAGCCTGGAGATGCAGATTCAAATTTAGAGCTGTGTCCCATAAACTCATAGCCAGTCTGCAAAGGGGGTAAGAATGAAATCCCCCCTGCTTGTTGATGTACCACATGACCGTGGTGTTGTCTGTGCGAATTAGCAGAGGCCCTGGTTGTAAAAGGTGCTTGAAGGCCAAAAGGGCATTTTGAACTGCCAACATCTCCTTCAGATTGATGTGCCAGTGAAGATGGTCCTTTGTCCAGGTTCCTTGCTGGCAATTGTCTAGAAAATGTGCTCCCCAAGCATAATCCGAGGCGTCCATGGTTAGGATTTGAGTAGGTTGAGGGAGACGAAAAGGTTTTCCTTCATTCAAAATGCATGCCCTGGACCACCAGAGGAACTCCTTCTGGAGGCAGGGGATCAGTGGAATCAGAATATCCAGATCGTGATAATGCTGTGACCATACACTTTTCAGATACCATTGAAGCTTTCTCATGTGAAGCCTTGCGTTTGGAATCAACAGAATGCAGGAAGCCATGTAGCCCAGAGCCTGCAGGAATTTCCTTGCAGTGAGCTGAGATAGAGTTGCCAAGGTGTTGAAAGTAGAAGCCAGCTGAGTTTGTTTTTCTGGAGTGAGGTAGGCCCTTTGTAAGGTTGTGTTTAAGAGGGCTCCCAAGAATACCATTTGTTGAGAAGGGATCAAATGTGACTTTTTTTGTTCACTGAGAATCCCAGTAAGAGGAGAAGACGTTGAGCGAAGTCTAGGTGTTGAAGCAGAAGATCTTTGCTGTCTGCCTGAATAAGGCAGTCGTCCAAATAGGGGTAAATCTGAATCCCTGAAGTCTGCAGTAAGCCACTACTGGTGCCAGGCACTTGGTGAAGACTCTGGGCAGTAGATAAACCAAAGGGCAGAACAGAGAATTGAAAGTGCCTCGAACCTGCCTTGAACCTGAGGAATTTCCTGCGTTCTTGTCTGATAGGGATATGCAAATAGGCTTCCTTTAAGTCCAATGTCACCATCCAGGCGTCCTGAGAGAGCATTGGAAGTAACTGTTGCAGAGTGAGCATCTTGAACTTTGGAATTTCCAAAAAGGTGTTTAACACAGAAAGGTCCAGAATAGGTCTCCAAGAGTTTCGTTTTCTGGGAACCAGAAACAGCCTTGAATAAAATCCTTTTCCCATTTCCAAGAGTGGAACAGGCTCTATGGCCCTCATGGCCAGAAGAGCATCCACTTGAGTTAAGGCCTCTGACCATTGAAGTTTTGGCAGATCTGGCCAACCGTGAGTCCTTGGCAAAGTGTGAAAGTGGAACTTGTAACCTTTTAAAATCACATCCAATACCCATTTGTCCTGGGTAATATGAGTCCAATTCCTGTAAAAAAGAGACAGTTTTCCTCAGAGAGGGGCGTCCAGGTAAAGAGGTCCTGAAGCCCAACCGAGAGAGTCATTGAGTTTGTTTCCTTTGAGATTGGGATCTGTCTTCTCCCCTTCTAGGTGAAGAAGCAGTCCATTGTCTAGATCTGTACGAGGTCTGGCCTTGACCACGACCTCTGGAGCGTCTATATCTTCCCCTTTGAGGCCTGTCAGACATGGGAAAGGACCAATTTTTAGTGGGCCAATTCCTGGAAAATCTAGGAGGCTGAACCTGCAAGAAATCTTTTACAGTCTGCATGGACTTTGCCTTTTCTTCCATCTTTTAATAACTTCCTCAGCCTTAGAACCAAAAAGAACATCATGTTGAACAGGGGCATCTAATAACTTAGCCTTAACCTGTTCAGGCAAACTTTGTTCACGAAGCCAGGCATGTCTCCTAATCACAGTACCAGAGGCAGCAGCCCTGCAGGAAGCATCCAAGGCATCAAAACCACAATGTAAGCTATGCTTGTTAACCTGTTCAGTAGCATGCAAAACATCCTGAAGTTCCTTATCCTCTGCACAAGCAGGTACGGAAGCAAGCTTTTGCTTTAAAACAGACAAAAGAAATTGCTGGTATTTAAACATATGAAACTGGCAATTTAATGCCCTTACAGAAAGGGTAGCAGAAGTATATACCTTTTGCCCCACCTGTCTAAAGCACGAGAATCCTTCTCAGAGGGAATAGGATTTTTAGAAGTAGCAACCTTAGCAGCCTTAGAACCCTGAGAAATAGTTTCAGGGTCTGCAGAAGGATTTTAAATAGAAATAAATGAGAGTCAGGAACCCTATAAAATCTATCAGGCTTAGAAGGAGCAGGAGGCATGGAATCAGGATTCAAATTAGCCTCAGAAAAAGCATCATCCACAATGTCCAAAACAGGAGGGATAGCTAAAGGCCTATGCTGAGGAAGAAGAAGAAATTCTCTAAGCCTCTTTTTGGAAGCAGAATATTCCTGTCCTTCCCAATGAAAATGTTCCCTCATCTCATGCAAGGTTTCCCCAAAGAAAAATCCTCAGGCGGAGGCCGAGGGCAAAGATTCCTCAGCATCCGAATCCTCATAAGCGGGGAAGGAATAGTCCTGATCAGAGGAAGAAACAGAAGAGACAGTGGCCTGGTCAGAAGAATCCAGAGTAACATCCTGTCGAGGCCTTTTCTCAGGAGGGTGAGAACCCTAATCATTGTAAGCAAGTCTTCAGCCATCCTCAATAATTGTTTTTGTGTCTTGGGAGTGGATTCAGAAGCAGCTTGAGCTGGAACTTTAGACTTAGAAGGAGTCTTTGTCTTTGCCTTTGCCTTTGAAATAGTAATGTGAGTAGGCCTGAAAACCCCCTCAGAAGCCGGTACCTGCACAGCGGTTCCGGACCCATCTGAAGGAGCGGCGTCCGAAGGTCCTGCAGCAGTTAAAATAGTGGGCCTTGATGGCTCCCCATGGGAGTCCGTATCGGCCATCGGTTCAGAAGGGGCGGACGACAGGGGCTGCAAAAGCGCCTCACTGATGACAGCCGAACCGGACGCTGGCTCCAGCTGCAACGAGTCCTGTTTGGACCTCGGAGGCCTGTCTTTATCTTTGCGCTTCTTTTGAACTCCGGTAGTATCCGACGACATTCTGTAATTGAAGCGTCTGCCAAAATAATTTAAAGCCCAGTCGTACCTGCGTTTGATAGTACGAGAGTTGAACCTGGCACAGAACCGACAACAAGAAACATCGTGGTCAGGGCCTAAGCAAGGTAGACAGTAAGAGTGGAAATCTTTATGAGGTATTTGTTTCCCACACGCTATACAATTATTAACTTTTTCTGACATCGGAGGAACAAGAAAAGATTCAACGGGTACTTAGCTTTGAGAAGAGAAGTAACAACTTCGGACCGACAACAACCAAGAATGCTGTTCGAAAATCGCCAACCAACGTTTTGCGAGCTGCTTTCCACCGCACGGCAAGAAAGACTGGGAAGATGGCGTCGGCTGAGGGCTATGTACCAAGGCGTACTGACGTCAGGATACTAGCTTATACAGCCGACGCCGGACCCAGACTTTGGGATTCTGGCCGACCTCGGGCTGCCTGCCAGCAGGAAAGTACAGTTTTGTACCTACCATAAATGTAGATGTCCGAACTGGATAGCATCTGCAGTCATAACAAGTGGGTTGTCCTGTCGTCAGGCAGCCCTGCAGTCGGCCGGATTCCAAAGTCCGGGTCCGGCTTCGGCTGATGTCGCACTCCACCCGACGTCATCTCTGTTGGTCTTCGGGTATAAAAGCATCAGCCGACGCCATTTTCCTCAGTGTTTCTTGCCCCAGATGCCAGTAGCCCTCTTGCAGGCTAAAATTTGGATAGATGCCAATGTTTCCAAATAGATAGAGGTAAACACAACAATAAGCATATATGTACATATATACAAACAAATACACCATAAAAGACTCCCCCCCAACAGCTAGCTATTAGGAGGGTAAACACCCTAGGAGTACCACAGAGGGAAGGAGGGAGGGTAATCCTGACTGCAGATGCTATCCAGTTCGGACATCTACATTTATGGTAGGTACAAAACTGTACTATGTCCTTCATGGATGCATCTGCAGTCATAACAAGTGGGTAGAATACCATAGCCAACTAGGGAGGAGGATAAAAGTAGATTATGGTGTGTTTAGGATCCCTTGCAGTACAGCAGTGGCAAACCCTGCTCGGGATCTGGAATATAGAGGCAAATTATAATGCTTGGCAAATGTATGCACGGAGGTCCAAGTAGCCGCCTCAATAATGTCTTTGGTTGCCACTCCTCGTAAGAAGGCTGTGGTAGTGGCTGTTGCCCTTGTAGAATGAGGTCTTATGTTCTGTGGAATTGGTTTTCCATGGAAGGAGTAACAGTATCGTATGCAATTTCCTATCCATTTGGAGATTGTCTGTTTGGAAATAGCTTTTCCTTCCCTTCCTGTTGCATAGGCTACAAAAAGTTGGTCAGTCTTTCTGCTATTTTTGTTCTGTCCAAGTAGTAGCGTAGCTGTCTATGTACATCCAAGGTATGCAGTATTCTTTCCCTCTGTTTTGTGGGTTGGGAAAGAAGGTAGGTAGGTGGATTGCCTGGTTTAAAGATACTCTGGATACCACCTTGGGCATAAATGTAGGATTAGTTCTCATGGACACTCTATCTTGGTGGAAGATTAGGAAGGGTTGCACTGCCATTAAGGCCTGTAGTTCTGAAACCCTCCTTGCTGAAGTAATTGCCAGTAGGAAAGCAGTTTTCCATGACAGGTGTTGTAGGTCTGCTGTTGCTGCTGGTTCAAAGGGTGATAGTGTCAACTTTTCTAGCACAAAGTTTAAATCCCAGGCTGGTAATGGTGGTTTCCTTGGAGGTTTTACATTCTTGATTCCTCTGAGGAACTGCCTGAGCAAAGGGTGCGAAAAACAGGTGGATCAAAGCTGTATTCTGCTGAAATAGCTGATGCATGTATCTTGATGGAGGAGTAGGACAGGCCTGAATGAAGAAGTTCGCCAGATACTCCAGAATGTTAGGCATATCTATGTTTGACACATCTTTTCCTCTTCGGTACTCCAAATGACAAACCTTTTCCATTTTCCAGCATAGTTCCTTCTTGTTGAAGGTCTGCGTGCTTCAAGAATAATGTCTTTAACTCTTTGGGAAAGTTCTGGATTAGCTGCTGCTATGTGATGTTCCATGCAGTCAGTTGCAGCGTTTTAGGTTTGGATGTATGATGCTGTAGTTGTTCTGAGTTAACATCAAAGGCATCAGGGTATTGGCCACATATTGTTCGAGACATGCTCTTCAGTAGTGGGTACCAGTGTTGTCTTGGCCAGTTTGGGGCTATCAGGATTATCCTTGGACGTTCTTCCTTGATTTTTAGTAGTACCTTGTGTATCAAAGGAAGAGGTGGGAATGCATATGCTGTTAGGCCTTTCCAGTTGAAGGAGAGTGAGTCCACTTTCCATGCTAGTGGGTGGAATGTCCTTGTGCAGAATTTTTGAGCTGGTGATTGAGAGGTGATGCGAATAGGTCTATCTGTGGCATTCCCCATTTCTTTGAGATGGTCTTGAAGATGTCCGGGTGCAGCTTCCATTCGTGGGCATCCGAAGTGGTTCTGCTTAATATGTCTGCTAGAGTATTGTCTTTCCCGGTACAAACATTGCCTGTAACTGAATGTTGTAGCTGAGTGCCAGGGTCCACAGCTCCAAGGTCATTCTGCATAGGGGGTATGAATGAGTGCCTCCCTGTTTGTTGATGTACCACATGACTGTGGTGTTGTCTGTCCTTATCATCAACTGGCCCTCTTTGAGGAATGGTTTGAACTTTTGGATTGCCAGTTTTACTGCCAGCATTTCTTTTAGATTGATGTGCAGGTGAAGTTGATCCTGTGTCCACAATCCTTGCACGCATTTGTCCAGCATGTGGGCCCCCCATCCTAGGTCTGAAGCGTCTGTTGTGATGGTCTGGCTTGGTTGACATCTGCGAAAGGGTAGGCCTGGGTTTGACTGGCATGCCTGAGCCCACCATAGGAACTCCTGTTTTAAGCATGGAATTAGTGGGATTTCTGTTTCTAGACTGTGTCTGTGTTGGGACCATAAATTCTTTAGGTACCACTGTAGTTTCCTCATATGTAGTCTGGCAAATGGGACCAAGATTATGCATGATGCCATGAAGCCCAAGGCCTGCAGAAATTTTCTTGCTGTTAACTCGTTCAGTTTTGTTAGTGCCAAGAAGTAAAGAGGAAGTTCTTTTTTGTTTTTCTGTAGTCAGGAATGCCATTTGTTGTACTGTGTCCAATTCCGCCCAAGAATGTCCTTGTTTGGGATGGTATCAGCCTTGACTTTTGTAAATTGACTGTGTATCCCAGTCCTTGTAGCAAGTAAATGACCCTTTGTAAATCTGTTGTCAGCTTGCTTTTGTTGTCCCCTTGTAGTAGGCAGTCGTCCAGGTATGGGTAAATCTGAATTCCTGTAGTCTGCAATGGGCGATTACTGATGCCAGGCATTTTGTGAATACTCTGGGCAGTAGATAAGCCAAAGGGCAATGCTGAGAATTGATAGTGCTCTGATCCTGCAAGAAATCTGAGGTATCTTCTGCAGATTGGTCGAATGGGGACGTGCAGGTATGCCTCCTTGAGATCTAGAGTTACCAGCCAAGACTCCTTGCCCAGCATGGGAAGAAGTTGCTGTAGGGTCAGCATTTTGAATTTTGGGACAATGATGTATGTATTTAAGGTGGACAGGTCGAGAATTGGTCTCCAACTTTTTCCTTTCTTGGAACTAGGAATAGTCTGGAATAGAACCCTTTCCTTGTTCTGCTGTTGGCACTCTTTCCACAGCTCTCATGTTTGCTAACTCCATTATCTGGCGTAGAGCCTCTGTTTTTGATTTGGAGGTAGATTTGGCATTCCTCTTTGACTGGTAAAGTGTGGAAGTGAAACCGGTAACCTTGATCTATGGTTTGTAAAATCCACTTGTCTTTTGTTATGTAGTGCCAGTTCTTTGAAAATAAGGTTAACTTTCCGCCTAGAGGAGCTGCTATTTGTTCCCTGGTAGGCGGAGTTAGGATTAAGTCACTGTGGTTGTGCTGATGTAGTGGCAGTGGCTGCGTCTGTGCCTCTGTTGTTACCTTGCCACTGTCGTCCTCTGTAGGCACCTCCTCTGGATTGGTTTCTGCCTCTGGAACGTCTATTCCTGCCCCTTTGAAATTTTGTGGAGTCAGGAAAGGACCAATTTTTGGCAGGCCAGTTCCTGCTAAACCTTGGGGTTGAACCTGCAAGAAATCTTTAACAGTTTGAACAGATTTTGCCTTTTCTTCCATTTTCTTCATAACCTGCTGGGCAGGTGTACCAAACAAACTTGTCTTGTCCATAGGAGCATCTAGCAACTTAGCTTTAACATGATCCGGTAAAGCTTGTTCCTTTAGCCATGCATGCCTTCTTATCACTGTGCCTGTCATGGCTGATCTAAATGAAGCCTCCAGTGCATCATAGCCACATTTTAAGGAATGGTTGCTAACCTGTTGTATGTTATTTACCATCTCTAATACATATTTCTTATCAAGAGATTCATCAGTGGTTAGTTTCTTAGTTAACTGATCAAGCATAAACTCTTGGTATTGTATCATGTGAAACTGACAGTTTAAAGCTCTAGCTGAGAGAGTAGCTGAAGTGTAGACCTTTTTACCCCATCTGTCTAATGACCTTGCTTCCCTTTCAGAAGGAATAGGGTTTTTAGCTGTGGTCGCGGCAACTGCCTTGGGACCCTGGGATATAGTTTCTGGGTCTGCAAGTGGGGCCTTGTAAAGGTGGTGATGAGTATCTGGCACCCTGTAAAATCTGTCTGGTTTGGCAGGGGCTGGGGGTAAAGAATCTGGAGCGGAGCAAACATCATTGAAAGCATCATCCACCACAGAGAGAACAGGAGGTATAGCTAAGGGCGTGTGCTGTGGGAGGTGCAGAAAGGTCCTAAGTCTTTTTCTGGAGTCTGAAAAATCCTGTTGCTGCCATTGGAACTGTTCTCGCATGGCATGCAAGGTTTCCCCAAAGGAGAATTCTTCTGGTGGGGAAGCAGCTGGAATGGATTCTTCAGCATCAGAATCTTCAAAATTGGAGAAGGGAGCCTCTGGCTGGTCAGTAATGTCTGATTCATCAGCAGAATCATCAGAAGACACTGGCTCAGGGGGCTCTGCCCTAGGTCTCTTCTCTGGGGGCTGAGAGGCCCTGTCTGGGTGAGATTGAGATCCTCTAATTAAAGAAATTAAATCTTCTGCCAAAGAAAGCATTTGAGAACTAGAAGAGGGCCTGGATGTGGGGGTTTAACAGGCACTGATTTAGTAGTCTTGGCTGCTTTAGCCCTGGCGAAGGCCTTAATGGACATGGCTGCTCGAGGCCTAGCAGCACCACGTGCTGGGGTAGAGACATCCAAGGGGATGGTGTCTGATAAGTCAACCACCGTAGTGGGTAAAATTTCTGAGGTCGATTCAAGAGTTGTAGCAGGGGCCTCAGTTGTAAGAATAGGTTCAGCTGTACTTTGATCAGTTTTCTCGGTTTCGGCGAAACCGAGACACTCATGATTTGCTTTACCGTGGTTTCGCCGAAACCGGACCGCGAGTGTCGGTCATTATCATTGCGTTTATTGGAGGATAGCGTAGTCGGAGGATCCGACGGCATAATGTACGCAAAATCAGTACCGAAAAACTGTTCTGCAAACTCCGACCGACGCCTAAGCGTTCGTCGGTTGAAGGAGGCACAGGCCGAACAGGCTGCTACGTCGTGGGCTGGGCCTAAACAAGGTAGACAGTAAGAGTGGAAATCTTTATGAGGTATTTGTTTCCCACAGGTTAAACAATTGTTAACTTTTTCTGACATCGGCTGAGGCAAGAAAGAGTCCCCAATGGGGTACTTAGCTTTAGAAGTCTTCGAAGTAGTATTCGGTAGAAGTAATCTCTGGATCCGACCGACCGGCACTTGCGAACAGCTTCTGCTTGCGCCACGGCAAGAAAGACTGAGGAAAATGGCGTCGGCTGATGCTTTTATACCCGAAGACCAACAGAGATGACGTCGGGTGGAGTGCGACATCAGCCGAAGCCGGACCCGGACTTTGGAATCCGGCCGACTGCAGGGCTGCCTGACGACAGGACAACCCACTTGTTATGACTGCAGATGCATCCATGAAGGACATCACCCTACAGTTATGACTGCAACAGTGAAACACGAAGAACATCACTCTAATTACTAGGCTTCCTTTTCTCTGTCTTCTTGTTCTTCATGGGTCTCATGACATAAGATTAGATGGGAATTCAGATGTCTTTGGATGTACAGGACATACCTTTGGAAATTAGATGTGCCAGACAGAAGTTATTCCTAACTATTGTGGTGACATGATGATCAAACGATAAGGAATCATCAACAAGAGAGCCTAGCTCTCTTGCAACAATAAGTGGATGGAGTGGTGTGCCACCTAAATTAACTACACTACGTGTTTTCACATTTAATATGACACAATTGTTCTTTGCTCAATTTAGCTTGGACTAACCCATGCTGAGGCAACTACGAGTCTGTAGAAGATCACATAACTCCCAGTTTACAGTCAAGTTGCAAACGTAGCTAACCACAGACCAGGACTACTGGCCTGAAAGTCTGAGAAACAGATGCCAAACATAACAATGCCCAACAGTGAGCCATGCGGTACACCACAAGTAACATTTTTGCTTTCAGAAGTGGCATTTGCAAATCTAACCACATGTGTGCTGTCATACAATCAGTTAGCAATCCACTGTATACAACTTTAAGACTTTTATTCAGATTTACAAGTTTGCCAAAAACACCTGAATGAAAAATAATTCATTAAAGCACTGTAATAAAAACATGGGTATTTATGTAACATTTTTTACTAGTCTCACCAGTTTAAAAAGTGAGCTTAAAATAAAGTATATAAAAATTTATGACAAACAAAGCATGTGACACTTAATGCTGTGATTTTCTCATAAAACAGAAACAAATGTCTTGCATATGAAAAATAAACTTTTACTTAATTTTTGATAAACTTAATTACAAAGTTATTTATTTTGTTTTTGTTTACTAGGTTTGTCCAACTAGGATCAGTCAAAAAATACTTTCCAGAGAAGGCCCAGGGAGAAAAATCTCCAACATACTACAAACATTTTTAAACAGACATTAAGTAATGTACGTGAACAGACATTACGTAATATACAATAGCTACTACACAGTCATTTCCTAATTTGATAACATTCATATGAAGAATAAAAAAATACTTAAGCATTAACAGATACTGAACATCTGAAGATGTGTACCTCTGGGTTTGTCAAACAGACAAAACATCAAATGATTTCTGCTTAGAAATTCAAAAATGGAGGTGAGGGAAGAAACTAGGTAGGGCAGAAAACATTAACATTCTAGTTAAGAGATGAAGTATAATGCAGGCTCATACATAATTATATATATGACTATCACATTTATTCAGAGGTTCCTTGTGCCTGGCTTGGACACTTGTAACTACAAAGACTTGGATTGCTCCTAAAACCATTTGGAGCTACACAGCTGATATACATACATATATATATATATATATATATATATATATATATATACATACATATATATATATATATATATATATATACATATATATATATATATATATATATATATATGTATGTATATATATATATATATGGGAACACTTCACATAATCGAATTATTAAAATCTCGATTTGCATATGGTCGAGACCATATGATCGAGATTTTAATAAATCGAATGTGTGTAGTGTTCCGAAATAACACTTTACTTACCTGAATACATTACGTGCACAAAGAGGAAAATAGAAGTTATGTTCTTACCATAACGTTCCATGTTAGTTGTCTTCTTCTCGCCTTCTTCTTGCTGGATGGGGTTCGGAGCCGACCTCGGCTCCGACTCGGCCACTCTAAAGCTCGAGAGTTGGTTCCACCGGCTCGAGGCTCCCCTTATATCCCACAATGCTAGGCGATAGTTACCTCAGATCTCGTTTGTAAGCTAACCCCAGCTTATAACAGAAACAGTATAACTGTAAAAAACAGAATCCACCTCTAACAACAGGAAGAAGAAGGGTGACCTACATTCTGAAACAAGAAATATGCATAATAGCATATAGCTAAGAAAGAGGTGGTAGAAAGAGAGGTCACGATCACAACTCCTCTAGGTCTGTCCAGGTCAGGGGAAGGAGGGTGGGGAAGAAGAAGCGAGAAGAAGACAACTAACATGGAACGTTATGGTAAGAACATAACTTCTATATGTTAAGTTGTCTATCTCGCCTTCATTCTTGCTGGATGGGACCGCGTCCTAGCACCTTGTCCCGGGTGGCCTAACGGAACAGACTCCTGAGAACAGTGGAACCAAAATTAGCTCTATGCCTAGAAGCTAAATCCAACTTATAATGGGAAATAAAAGTGTGAGGAGTAGCCCAAGTAGCCGCTGCACAAATGGTGTCAATAGGCAGTCTGTCTTGGAAGGCTAGAGAAGTAGCCAAAGCTCTGGTGGAATGGGCTTTAGGCTTATTAGGCAGTTTTGGTGTCTAATCTCATAAACAAGGGTAATCAGAGATGTTAGCCATCTGGATAAAGATACCTTTGAAACTGGAAGTCCCTTTCTGCTTTCCGCATAGGAGACAAACAGCTGATCAGATTTTCTGAATTGTTTCGTCCTGTCCAAGTAGTACCTTAACTGACGATGAACATCCAGACAGTGTAATTTTGTTCAGACCTATTTGAATACTCCGGAAAAGACAGGAGGTCAATGCATTGGTTTAGATTTGATGTTGAAACCACCTTAGGCAAAAAGGACGGGTTAGTTCGTAAGGAAACTCTGTCCTTATGGAACACAAGGTAAGGAGAACGACAACTGAGTGCTTGAAGTTCTGAAATTCTTCTAGCTGATGTGATAGCCACCAGAAAGAGAGTTTTCCATGATAATAACTTTAAGGAACATGAAGCTGCAGGTTCGAAAGGGGAAAGAATCAAAGAAGCAAGAACTAAATTTAGATCCCAAGGAGAAGGAGGATTCCTTACAGGAGGTCTGAGAAGAAAAACTCCTTTCAAAAAGGCTTTGCAGAGTTTGTGGGACATTAGGGCAGATTCAGAAATACCCACATGGAAATTAGAAATAGCTGCCAATTGAACCTTAAGAGTAGATGGAGATGAACCTGCATGGAAGAGTTCAGCAAGAAAATCGAGGACTAGTTGGATGGAAGCGGTGAAAGGATCTACGTCCTTTCCTTGTGCCCAATATGAAAATCGTTTCCACTTACTCAAATAAATCTTTCGAGTGGAAGATTTATGGGAAGCTATCAAAATATCTCTAACAGAGTGAGATAATTGAGGAAGCCTGGCTACGGTTGGAAGTGGAGGAACCAAGCAGTGAGGTTCAGAGAGGGGAGGGAGCAATGAAACTGACCCGACTGATGGATCAAAAGATCTGGAACTAGGTCCAGATTCCACGGTCGCTCCAAAGAAATCGATGCAGAAAGGGGAACCACACTTGTCGAGGCCAGTAAGGAGCAATGAGGATCAATGAGGCCTTCTGAGCGATAGCTTTCTGTATTACTTGAGAGATCAGTGGGAAAGGAGGAAATGCATACAGAAGTCCCCGGGCCAAACTTGGACTAGCGTCCCTGCTGGGTTGGCCTGGTAAAGGGAATAGAGTGAAGTATTCTCTGCACTTGCTGTTTTGGGGAGTAGCAAAAGATCGCAGCAAGGCTGACCCCACTTGAGAAAAATCTCTCTCACTACAGAGTCTTTCAGAGACCACTCGTGAGGCATGAGAATAGCTCTGCTCAACTTGTCCGCAATGTGATTGGACTTCCGGGATGTGCGTTGCTATCAGAAAACGCTGAGAAGAAATCGCCCATTGCCACAGTCTGAGTGCTTCTCGACACAGGGGTATGATCTGGTTCCGCCTTGTTTGTTGATGTACCACACTACAGACATATTGTCTGTCTGGATTGCAATCGTTCCCAAGGGAAGAGAGTGTTGAAGGGCTTGCAACGCTAAAAGCACTGCTCTCATCTCCAGAACATTTATGTGCAAGTGGCATTCGTTTGGCTGCCATGTGCCCTGGACTGTCCTGCCCTGATAATGCCCCCACCCGATCAGGGAGGCATCCGTTGTCAGAGTAGCAACCGGAGGAGGTGGAACAAATGGTCTCCCCAACAGGAGCTGGGGAAGACATCCACCACATGAGATGCTTTTGCACGCTTGCGTGATCATAATGGTGTGAGACATTGGAAGTTCCTGGTATGACCATTGAGAAAAGAGCATCCACTGAAGGATCCGCATGTGGTATCTGGCCAATGGAACGAGGGTATGGCGCTGCCATGATTCCCAACACCTTTAGAACTAACCTGGCTTTGGCTCTGTTGTTGTTGAGAAGTAGTGATACCAATTTTTGAATGTCTGATATCCTTTGGTTCGTTAGTGTTGCAGACATGTTTACAGTATCTAATTTTGCCTATGTAGGTAATAGTACGACAAGGCGACAAAACAGACTTTTCGCAATTTATTGAGATACCCAGTCTTTGACAGACGCGAAAAGTGTAATTTCTGGCCATCAGAAGGAGATGCTTGGTGGGAGCTGTGAGGAGCCAGTCGTCCAAATATGGAAACACCTGGAATCCTTGTCGCCTCAGGTGAGAAGCTACCACTGCCATGCATTTGGTAAACACCCGGGGCAGTGGTGAGACCAAAGGGCAGGGCCCTGAATTGAAAATGACTGGTTCCCAGCCTGAAGCGGAGGAATCTTCTGGAGCGTCTGTTCATTTTATGTGATAGTACGCGTCCTGAAGGTCTATAGAGCACATCCAGTTTCCTTTTCCCAATAGGGGAAGAATGGATTGCAGCGTGACCATCCGAAATCTTGTTTTCTTGACCGATCTGTTCAAGATACTGAGATCCAAAATTGGTCTCCAGTCCCCTGTTTTCTTTGGAACTAAAAAGAACCTTGAGTAGATTCCGGATCCTAGTTGGTCTGCTGGCACTGGCTGAATAGCTCTTTTGCAAGCAGTTTTGAAATTCCCAAAGCTGCTATATCCCTTTGAGCCGGTGGAACATCCGGAAGGGATGTTTTTGACTGATTTGGAAAACGGAGAAAGGGAATAGAATAACCTTTGGAAATGATGGACTGTACCCATTTGTCTTGTGTCAAGGATAGCCAGGCTTCTGGGTACAGTGACAATCTTCCCGACTGCCTCGAAGATGGGCAGTTGGGCAACACCTCAGGGATGCTGAAAGGGCTTATCGGAGAACGTTTCGATTGCCCTGGTTCTGCGGACCCCTCTGCCTCTAGGGCGTCTACCATTGTTGTTCCCCCTCTGCCTCTGGCGGGGAACCGACTCTGTCGCCAGGCGAAGTCCCTTGGGATTGTTTACGGAACCACATCTTTCCCCTTCTGGCCTTTGGGGTAAGGCCTAGAAGGAGTAGAAAACGGACTCCGGCAGAAAGGGTCTTGCCATCAGTCTCGCACCTAGTCAGGGTTTCTTTCACTTGTGCACCAAAAAGAGATGATCCATCAAAAGGGGAGTTCGTGAAAGACGCCTTGAAAGGTTCCATAAAATTGCATAGCCGCATCCAGGCGTGCCTACGTAAGGCTACCCTGTTCCTGCGGCTCTGCTCGCTCCATCGGCCGCATAAGAGAGGAGGCATGGAGGAGTTGGAAATCGAATTAAGGATAGCCAGCTGCGTGTTCATTTTCTCTTGGAAACCCGCAGCTGTAGGGTCCTTCAGCATTTCACTCGCTTCTTTGATCAAGTCTCTTTGAAGACGAGTGAAATGGCACAGGTAATCGCATAGTAAATGTCGCTGAGGAGAACATCCGCTTCCCGTACCTATCCATGGACCTAGATTCCTTGTTAGGTGGATGGACAGGCACTGAAGGATCAGCCAGTTCCTTCTTTCTGGCGGCAGCAACCACCATAGCATCCACAGAGACTCCTTTTGATAAAAATTCCTTGTCTGATGGAGCTGTGATGAATTTGGAGGGTCTCCTGGGAGTGGGGTCCACTGAATCAGGAGCCGTCCATGCCTTTTTAGCAACCACCTGCATGAGGGGGCCGAAGGGAACACCCAGGAGGTGGAAGGACGAGAGCCAAACGCCTCAAGATACACAGATTCGTCCTCCGAAGGGTTGAGGGCTGGCCAATTTCCCCTCTGTTTAAGGATCTCCAGAATGTCTGCAAATGAGACATCTTCAGAAGGGGAACGGGGAACCCTCAGAATCATCCAGATCTGTGTCCGGCGTGATAGACTCAGGTGAGTCAATGTGCTTCCTCTTGCACTTCCTCTTCCGAGGGGCTCTTCTGCCAGATCAGGAGAGGCCTCGGAAGAGGATGAAATCCCAAAGGGAGCTCCTGAGGAGTTGGCTCTCTGCGGTCAGGGATGAGGGAGTGAGTCGACTTACCCTGAGGCAGCATAGAGGGAGGGGCTGACGGAGCCGACTGTGGAGTAGAGCCAGGCTCTAACACACTCCGCATGACCTCAGCACCCCTGTCAGGCAGAGCCAGAGGTCCCGCTCCGAGGAGCTAAGGACCCCTCGGCACCGACAGTGATGGCTCGAGGCCGATGTCGGAGCCGAACTCACCAGCCAAGCACCGAGAGGGAGAGGGGGTCGGACAAGGGTCCGATGCCACTCACCCCTCGAGCCGACGAGGAAGTCCGGCCGAGATTCCTCCATGGAAGAAAGCGGAGCCGGCAGCGGAGCGAAGACAATTGTCTCGGCTCCGAGGTAACCACAGTCTCGGTTCCGACCGACCAGGCTCCGAGCTCAAAAGAGTCGAAGGAGGAAGGAGTTGATGGACGGGACAGGCACCGACTGATGAGTCGGGCTCTGAAGCATCTGGGCTAGTGCCTCAGACTTGAGTAGTCGACTCACCACCCTCTGAAGGTCATGATCGGACAACCTCGATGACCTAGAGGAATGAGACCTTTGGCTCCGTTCAGACAGCAGGGGAGATCCTGGAGCCGAATGAACGGAGCCAAGAGAAGGTGACCTAGACCTCTTTCTGGTTGTCGGCTCCGAAGATCTTGTCGGAGCCGACACGGGTACCTCGATAACCTCGGCTCCGGTCGAGCCGAGAAGCCACAGAAACTGTGGACTGAGTCTTATCGGCTCCAGCCGGAGCCGATAAAGGCAAAGGTTGAACAACCTGAGGTCTCGGCTCAGAAGCCGGAGCCGAAGACCTCGATGCCTTGGAGGGCTTCCTGTTGAGACAGACAGGGAATCCTCAGGCTTCAACAAGCCTCTCAATATGAGCTTGTTTTTTCTTTCCTGCAGGACCCTGGGGCTGAAGCCATGGCAGACAGCACAGGAGTCCTGCAGGTGCAAAGGCCCCAGACAATAGACACAAGAAGTGTGAGCGTCTGTCAGAGACATTTTCTGACAGCACGCATCACACTTCTTGAATCCGGAGACCTTTGCTTCTTTAGACATAGCCTAACTGGTGAACACAAACACACACTCAAACACACCAGTTATACCCTGTCAAAAAAAAAAAAAAAAAAATTACTTTAGTAAAAATACTAAAAAAATAAAGTACAATAAAGTACAATAAACAGTAGCTTAAACTACACAAACACTCCCTAGGGAAGGGAAGGCCCAAGGGAAGAACTAAAAGTTCTTTTAAAGAAAAAACGGGAAAAAATTAGGTCGGGGATAAGGTTCAATGAACTACACTAATTTGACAATAATTAAACTAAAAAAGGGGGAAACAGAGTAACTTTTAATAGAAAAAGCTTAAACTCACCAGGAACCGGTAGAACAACCAACCTCGAAGCTGTAGCGGCAAACGAGATCTGAGGTAACTATCGCCTAGCATTGTGGGATATAAGGGGAGCCTCGAGCCGGTGGAACCAACTCTCGAGCTTTAGAGTGGCCGAGTCGGAGCCGAGGTCGGCTCCGAACCCCATCCAGCAAGAATGAAGGCGAGATAGACAACTTAACATGTATTGTTGCATGCCTTGTGTGTACGTAATGTATTTTTTGTTTCGTGGTGTTGGCAGGAAGTAAAGAAATCTCCCGTTTTGCGCTTCCGCATACAGCGCAAGACGGGAGATTTCCCATCTCCCCACTGTAGCGATCTTGGAGTTGGTATATTTAAGTAGGGGGGGTGTGGGGGGCACAGCCCCCCACATGGGGGGTTGCAGCGAAGCTTGTGTTTTTTTTTTGTTTTAATGGTTTCCCTTCAGAAGTTCGAGTTTCCGAAACTCGAGCTTTTGGATTCGGTTATTTGTAGTTCGAGATTTCGGAAGTTCGATCTTCTGAATTGAATCCATATATATACATATAAACATACATATATATATATATATATATATATACACATACATATATATATATATATATATATATATATATATATATACATACATATATACACATACATATATATATATACATATATATATATATATATATATATATATATATATATATATACATACATATACACACATACATACATATATATATATATATATATATATATATATATATATATATATACACACATACATATATATATATATATATATATACACACACATACATATATATATATATATATATACATATATATATATATATATATATATATATATATATATATATATATATATATATATTTTTTTTTTTTTTTGCACTTGGTCTGTTTCAGCCTGTTTAATACTTCTGTGCTGCATTTATTGATTTGGCTGAATTTATCACAGTTTTTTCAGCCTGCACTTGTTAAAGAAACTCCATCCACTTGTTACTGTAATGTTCTCAAATTGGTTTAACAGCATTCTGAATATTTCCTAACCTCCTCTGCTATTGCAAAAGCTGGTCTGAATTTGCCATGGTTCTCCTGAGTCTGCCAAAATATTTATAAGTTTTGCAAAGTTTTTGTGCGTTGTGAACATTTCTCACGGTTAGTGAACTTATTTCCAACGATTCCTGATATTGGAGGAATTCCGACTTCTGTTAAGTATTTATCTGATTGGCCTGAAGGTTGAACTCTGTAAAAGTCTTTCATCCTGCTGGTATAAAAGCCTTGCGAACACAGTTCCCCATACTTGTATATGAGCAAACCTCTCCAGTTTAAAATACTCTGTAGGAAATGCTCTCATAAGTTCATTGGTAGGTACTAGGCTATCAGCCCAAGGGCCTACGTAAGCCTAGCCAGCAAGTTTCCATGGCTTACGCCACCCAAGAAAGTTATTTTCCTGTGCCATTGTCGTGTGATCCCCGGGGTGTATTTCCTACTTCCCATCCACTCATCAAGATTTTTCTTGAAGAGTGCTAATGAAGAAATTTGCTTGACATAGATGGGTAGCTTGTTCCAGAATATAGGAAGTCTCTGGGATAGGAATCTTTCCCTCCAGCATGTCCTGTTTATTGTGGTAACAAGGTTTAGGTCCCTAGAGCGTGCAACTCGGAGGGATTGGGATTTCTTTAGGTGTAGCATGTCCAACAGCTCTGGGTTTGACATAGCTTTAAATGTTAGGCAGAGATAACCTCAGAGTAGGCGATATGCTATGGAGTAAAGCTGGAGTTTTTTGAGGCAGTCAGTGTACTGCATTTGTTTGAGGCCAGTAATCCTCTTTGTGAGGTACTGCTGTGGCCTTTCCAGCTGCTGCAGATGTCTTGTGAGGTACATTCCAAAAAGGGCGTTGTACTCTATAATGGGTCTAATGAGTGACGAGTAGAAGGGAACAATGACCTCTTTTTTCCTGGATGAGAACCCTTTTATGATGAGGTGTGCCATGTAGAAGGGCTTCCCGACTACTGTGGCGATGTGACCATCAAAGGAGAGACTACTGTCCACCTGGGTCCCAAGGTCTCTTATCACGCATTCGGTGTTAAGTAGATTGCTGCCTATGTGGTAGTTCATGGGTACAGAGTTTTTACCAAAGGGGATGACACTGCACTTTTTGGCATTGAGCTTGAGGCCATGGCTCTGACACCAGGCATCTGTCTCTCAGTGAGGCCCTTCTGTAGGATGTCCACATCACTTTGGGACTTGACTATGGCTCCTAGTTTGCAGTCATCTGCGAACTTCGTTAGCCAGAGGCCTTCTGTGTTAGCCTGTACTTCAGAAAAGTAGATACCAAACAGTATCCATAGTCTCCACTGTTCACAGCTGCTCAAAGAGCTACTAGTTTGTGCAGAGGGTAGTACTACTGCAGGTCATCTAACAGAATACTATAAAACACTCTCACTTTGACCCTTAAGTGACTCTCCCCTGCTCCTTCCCAACCTTTCCTTGCCTTACACAGCATAGCCTACATTCAGACCTGCTGAATCTAGACTGTTTGGTATCACTGTGCTCTTAAACCAGCCACCTTACATTAAGAGGGCCTCCTTACACCCTTGTGGAGGAAGTGTGTACCTCTGGACCCACATGAGCTGGGGAAAGGCTCATTTTGGGGCTTTTCCTTGGTAGTTGTGTTAAACTGTAAATTTGCCTTACACACACACACACACACATATATATATATATATATATATATATATATATATATATATATATATATATATATATATATATATATATAAGCCTCACATTTGCTCATTGCTGTGCACCATGCAATGAGACTTAGCAGTGCCCTTTATATGTTCATAGGTTGGTACTAGGCTATCGGCCCTAGGGCCTATACAAGCCTAGCCATAACAATTACCTGGATATTTCTTTCACAATATTTACTTCCCTGGACCCCTGTCTAGCAGGGCGACTGACGTAATCCCCGGGGTGAATTTCCTATTTCCCATCCAATCGTCAAGGTTTCTTTTGAAGAGGGCCAAGGAGGCGCTCTGCTTGACATGTATGGGCAGTCTATTCCACAGTATGGGGAGTCTCTGGGTCAGGAACCTATCCCTCCATCATGTTTTGTTTATTGTAATGACAAATTTTAGATCCCTGGAGCATGTGGCTCTGAGGGATTGGGACTTCTTTAAGTGGAGCATGCCCAACAGCTCAGGGTTTGACATGGCCTTGTATATTAAGCAGAGATCGCCTCTGAGTAGACGATATGCCACAGAGTATACCTGGAGTTTTTTTTAGACGGTCAGCATAGGGCATCTGCTTTAGGCCTGTGATTCTTTTAGTGAGGTATTTCTTCGGCCTTTCCAGCTGTTGCAGATGTCTTGTGAGGTACATACCAAACGGGGCATTATACTCTATAAAGGGTCTAATGAGGGATGAGTACAGTGGGACAATTACCTCCTTTTTTCTGGATGAAAAGCCCTTAGTGATGAGGTGTGCCACATAGAAGGATTTCCTGACTGTTGTGGCGATGTGGTTATCGAAGGTGAGACCACTGTCCGCCTGTGTCCCTAAGTCTCTCATCACACTTTCGGTGTTTAGTGTACTGCCACCTATGTGGTAATTCATGGGTACATGTTTTTTCCCAAAGGGGATAACTATACATTTCTTGGCATTAAGCTTGCGCCCATGGCTCTGGCACCAATCATCTGTTTCTGTAAGGCTCTTTGGTAGAATATCCACATCATTTGGGGATTCAATAATGGCTCCCAGTTTGCAGTCATCTGCAAACTTTGTTAGCCAGAGTCCCTTAGTGTTGGCCTGTACTTCAGAGAAGTAGATGCCAAACAAAAGTGGTCCCAAGACTGAACCCTGAGGTACTCCACTTGTCACTTGTCTGGAGCTGGATTTGCCTGGGAACATTATTTCTCCCTAGAGACCTTCCAGTAACACCCCCCCCAAGCTTCCCTGCTGAGCAAAGGGTAACTCAGTTGTGTTCTAAGCAGCGTTCTCACACTTACCATCCACAACCTACTATAAACCCACTACCTTTGCTACGCCACGTCAAACTAGCTCACTAGTTAAAGCCAAAGTTCCAAGTCCAACTAGCCCACTTCCTTCCCAAACACCACATTCAGAAAAAATCCTACTACAATGGACAGGCAGTTTCCCATCATTTCTCCTGCCAGCTTGATTGACAAGGACATCTTAAGGAAATGTAACAATTGCTTCATGTATACAGACAACCACTTACTCCTAAAGCAAACCAACATCCTATGCGAGAGATGCAACTACACTGTGGAATTAATTGGAGTCCATTCTCTCACATAAAAACAAACTAGACATCAAACAAGTTGTCAGCACACACACACAACCTCTCAAACAAACCTCACCTCTCACACAAAATACAGTCACTACACAAGCCCACTCATGTGGAAGAAAAAAAACACTACACGTCAACACACACACCCATATCATAATAAATAAGCCCTTAAGGCAAAACACATCAAATGTCTTGGTCATAGTCAACTCCACAGTGAGACACGTCCCCCTCACCAGACTGGACAAGGAGAAGGTCATGGTCAGCTGCCTATCAGGTGCCAGGATCCAATAAATCACACATGCACTCAAGTCACTAAACAAGTACCATTATGATTCGGAAATAGTCCATGTTGGAATGAATGACTTGAGACGTACCTCTCTGGACTATATGAAGAGAGACATGACAGAATTCTCTGATTAAATGTTCCAGACAGGTATGTCCCTAGCCCTAAGCAGTATCCTTCCCTCACCCAGGATGATGCCACACAAACAACAAATGACAAAAAATGATCGACTTCAAAAACTGGCTTAGCTTCTGGTGTCAGTCCAGGGAGATCCAGTATCTGTCAGCCTGGGAGGATATGGCAGACAGACCTCATTGCTTTGCTAGAAATGGTCTGCACCTGTCCACCCACCAGCTTTTGGATACGGGCAAAGGCCCTTGTCTCCCCCAAAGTGCCTTTTTTTAGGCAATGCCAAAACAACAAATTTTCCAACATAACAAAATCTAACAGAGACAAACTCAGGGTCATGCTTTTTAATGCTAGGAGTATAATCACGAAACTCCACTTCCTGGAAGCACTCCTTACCTTGGAGGATGCTGACACCTGTGCAATTACAAATACATGATTCAAGGCCACCAAGACCGCTCCAACTGGGCAAAGCTACAATGCCTTCTTACAGGTTCTGATGTCAAAATATGTGTGAAGGAACCAAAGGTGGAGGTGTATCCATCTTCATTAAAACCAAATACACTTAGAGACTGGTTCAGACAGCATGACTCTCTCAAACTATTCTGTGTCCAATTAACTATTGGGAAAGTACCATACCACATCATTATTAGATATAGATCTCCCACCAAGAGCCAGGATAAGCACACCACCTACTTTTGATTTACTGGAATCCCACACCATACAGCCCAACATCTTAGTCATGGGAGATTACAACTATCCTTCCATACAGCAGGGGACATACATGCGAAAAAAAACACTCGCCCAAAAGTTCCTGGACTTTAACACAAATACTCTGGAACAGACAGTCTGCATC
The DNA here is from genome assembly GCF_019279795.1 of Protopterus annectens. NCBI lineage: Eukaryota > Metazoa > Chordata > Ceratodontiformes > Protopteridae > Protopterus > Protopterus annectens. Next base: position 1,283,175,377 of record NC_056726.1, on the reverse strand, counting down.
CCCACTAGGGGCTCTAATGTTCTGGACACAGTATTCACCAACATGGTGGGGGGTCACTGTACTTCATGTGCAATGCCCTCCCTGGTTAGGTCTGACCATAAATTAGTCTTGATTGAAGTAACTACTGGAACGGACACCTCACGCAGGAACAAAAATCTTTACCAAAGCTAACTACAGCCTACTAAATCAATAATATAAAAAGTGCCACACCATCTGCAGTAACAGACATCAAAGATGACTATGCAGAAGTGTATGTAAATATCCTGTACAAACACTTAAGTGACTGCATAAACTCTGCTGTAACCGACTTGATCAAAACCAGGTCTCGTGTAAAAACAAGCCACCACTGTGGACTTAGTATAAACACATTACATAACAAGAGGAAGAAACTTGTCCAAATCCAAGAGGGATAGCACTCTGCAGAACAGTTCCCTCCTAAGCCTAAACAAGAAAATCAGAAATCTTGTAAAGCCTTCTAAAGCAAATTATGAAACTAAAATCGTATCCCTAGCCAAGGATAATCATAAGGCATTCTTTAACAATGATTGAGTACAATGCCCCATTCGGAATGTATCTGACCCGACACTTGCAGCAGCTGGAGAGGCCACAAAAGTTCCTCACCAAAAGGATAAAGGGTCTCAAACATCTGTCCTATGCTGCCCGACTGAAAGAACTCCAGCTCTATTCAGTCGCACCGCTGCTCAGAGGTGACCTTTGCCTAACATACAAGGCCATGTCAAACCCAGATTTGATGAATATGCTTCACCTCAAAAAATCTAGATCCGTCAGAGCCACAAGGGCGGGAGACTTAAACCTCGACACGGCTATTAATAGGGCGTGCTGGAGGGATAGATTCATCACCCAAAGACTCCCTATGCTGTGGAATAAAATCCCGGTATATGTGAGGCAGAGCACCTCGCTGGCCTTGTTCAAGAGAAATCTTGACCAATGGATGGGAGATCGCAGATATACCCCAGGGATTACCTCAGTGTCACTGCTCAACAGAGGCACAGCAAAATAATGGGTATAGTTCCCCATACTAAAGGGGTGGCGTAAGCCACAAAACTATGGGCTAGGCTTGTAAATGCCCTCGGGCAGATAGCCTAGTATGAACCTATGAACCTATGAACTATGTCTAAAGCCTAAAACGGAATACCCAGCTATGTGTCAAACTGGTTGTAGATGGGATCACTCGTACTACACCGGACAGCTGACAGATTCAGCACAAACTTCATCTCCTATATCCATCTCCCATAACGCAAAGCATACATGACACCAGCCCTCTGCCTAGTACCTCTAGAGAACAGGTCATGTCTGTGCTCACCAAGGCCAAAAACATGGCCTCAGTGGGAACAGACAATACCCCAGGTTGTTGACTAAACAATCTAAAACAAGACCTAGAGAACTCACTTGGTGTTCTCTTTATCATAGCTTGAGAAAGTACATTTCTGAACCTACCATAAATGTAGATGTTGGAGTGTATTCACTGTTGCAGTCATTACAATTGGGTTATCCTGCTGGCAGGCTACCCGCAGTCAGCCTGAGTTCCAAAGTCTAGGTCTGGCGTCAGTTGCTGTTGCCTCTTCCCTGACGTCAGTGCAGGGGTATAAAAGATGCAGCCAACGCCATTTTCTTCAGTTTTTCTTGCCCCAGATGTCAGATGCCCCTAAAATGGTAGGCTAAGTTATGCCAATAAGCATGCATATACCAAAAACAACTTTTCCTTCATCTACAAGCAAATACACTACATAGGTTGTATAGAATAGAGAAGTACAGACAAGTCCCAGCAAGGTAAAAAGGGGGATGGTGGGAGGGAAACCTGCAACTGCAACAGTGAATACACTCAAACATCTACATTTATGGTAGGTACACAACTGTACTATGTTCATCGTGTTTCACTGTTGCAGTCATTACATCTGAGTTGAATCCCAAAGCTAAGGTTGGGAGGCTGGTGCTAAATAGGATTAGGGGAGGCTATCAGGCCCTGTAGAACTGCAGTGGCAAAGCCTGCCCTTGACGTAGAGTAGAGAGGTAAGTGGTAGTGCTTTGTAAAAGTATGCACTGAACTCCAAATTGCAGCCTCTAAAAAGTCTTTGGTTGGTACTCCTCTGAGGAAGGCTGCTGAAGTGGCTGCTGATCTGGTTGAATGTGGCCTAATGCCCTTAGGCACTGATTTGCCATGCTGTGAATAGCAGAAACAAATGCAGTGGCCTATCCACTTTGAAATTGTCTGTTTTGAGATAGGCTTTCCTTGTGATCCTGCAGCATATGCTACTAGAAGTTGTTCTGTCTTTCTGAAAACATTGGTTCTGTCCAAGTAGAAGCGTAGCTGCCTGTGAATGTCCAGAGAATGCAGAAGACTCTCACCTTTATTCTGTGGGTTTGGATAAAAGGTAGGCAAATGAATTGTTTGGTTAAGGGTCACACTGGACACTACCTTAGGCATAAATGTAGGGTTTGTCCTTAGAGAAACCCTGTCAGGATGGAAAATGATAAAAGGTTCCACAGCCATGAGCACCTGTAACTCTGAGACTCGTCTAGCAGAAGTAATTGCTAGGAGCAGAGCTGTTTTCCAGGATAAGAATTTTATATCAGCTGCAGAGGCTGGCTCAAATGGAGGCAGTGTGAGTTTTTCCTAGACATAGTTGAGGTCCCATGCAGGTATTGGCCCTCTCCTTGGAGTTCTTATGTTTTTGGCCCCTCTGAGGTACTGCCTTAGTAATGGATGAGAAAAACTAGGTGGCTCTGTATTGTAATGAGCTGAAATGGCAGAGGCATGAATCTTAACTGATGAAAAGGATAGGCCTTTGTCCAGCATCTCAGTTAAGTATTGCAAAATCTGAGGAATATTTGGAACAGTCGTGTCAATGCCTTGTGCCTGGTTCCAAGCACAAAATCTCTTCCATTTTTCTGCATAAGATTTTCTGGTGCTAGGCCTCCGGGCCTCCAAAATAACATCCATCACTGCTTTAAAGACGTGTCTTGAATGGCTACATTATTCACCATGCTGTCAGGTTTAGGGTCTTGAGTTGGCTGTGCAGTATCATACTGTCTTGTTGGGTCAATAAGTGAGGAATTTGGGGTAAAGTCCAAGCTGGGCATTGAGACAAGCTCTTTAGGATTGGGTACCACTGCTGGTGGGGCCAGTCTGGGGCAATCAGAATCATTTTTGCTTCTCTTTCTGACCTTGAGGAGTACCTTGGGGAGGAGAGGCAGAGGAGGAAAAGCATATACTGTTAGGTTGTTCCAGCTGAAAGACAGAGCATCCACTTTCCATGTTTGCTTGTGATAAGTCCTTGTGCAGAATATCTCTGTAGTTGGTAGTTGTGAGGAGACGCAATTAGGTCTATGTCCGGGCACCCCCAGCTCCTTGTTATCATGCTAAAGACTTGTGGAGCCATAATGCTTCTGCTTAGTTCGTCTGCCAGAGTATTTATCCTTCCTGGCAAGAATTGTGCCTGCAAATGTACTTGGTCAGTGCTATGTCCCACAAGTTCATGACCAGTCTGCAGAGGGGGTAGGAATGCATGCTCCCCTGCTTGTTTATGTACCACATGACTGTAGTATTGTCCGTCTTTATCAGTAATTGTTCTGGATGGAGTTTATCCTTGAAGGCTGTCAGGGCATTTTGAACAGCTAGCATCTCTTTTTGATTGATATGTAGATGCATTTGACTTGCGGACCATGCGCCCTGAATACATCTTCCTGCCATATGGGCCCCCCCAGGCATAATCTGATGCATCTGTTGTCAATGTCTGCCTGGCTGTGGGTAAGGTGAATGGCTGTCCCTTGCTGAGATGACAGGCTTTTGCCCACCATCAAAACTCCTGTTGTAAGCAGGGAATGAGGGTGATTATTGTTTCCAGGCTGTGGCAATGTTGATTCCAAACACTTTTTAGATACCATTGAAGTTTCCTCATATGCAGTCTTGCATATGGAATTAGTAGTATGCAGGATGCCATGAGACCCAAAGCCTGCAGAATTTTTCTTGCAGATAACTGGGTCTTTGTTGCCAACATTTTGAAATAAGTAGTCAGTTGTCTGTGTTTGTCTGGCATGAGATAAGCCATCTGGGCAGTTGTATTTAAGCTTGCACCCAGGAATATTATCTCTTGAGAGGGTACAAGTTTTGATTTCTTGTTGTTTACTGTGTACCCTAGACCGGTTAGTAATCTTCTTATAAACGCCAGATGCTGTAGTATGATGTCCTTGTTCTCTGCTTGAATAAGGCAGTCGTCCAAGTAAGGATATATTTGTATTCCTCTTTGTCTGCAAAATGCAATTACTGGTGCCAGGCATTTTGTGAAGACCCTGGGCGCAGTAGATAAGCCAAAGGGCAGTGCAAAGAATTGGTAGTGCATTGAACCAGCTATAAATCTGAGGTATCTTCTGCATGATTGTCTGATCGGGACATGCAGGTATGCCTCTTTTAGGTCTAAAGTCACAAGCCAAGCTTTCTTGCCCAGCATGGGCAGAAGCTGTTGCAGAGTTAACATTTTGAATCTTGGAATATCCAGGTAGGTGTTTAGGATAGACAGGTCCAGTATTGGTCTCCAGTCTTTATCCTTTCTGGGTACCAAGAATAGCCTTGAGTAAAATCCTTTTCTCTGCTCTTGCTGTGGTACTTGCTGAATGGTTCTCATATCCATGAGAGAGATAACTTGTTTTTGTGCCTCTGCTCATTGATTGCGTGGCAGGTCTGGCATACCATTTGGTCTTGGCAGGGTGTGAAAGTGGAACCTGTAGCCTTGAGAAATGATATTTAAGACCCATTTGTCCTGGGTAATCATGTGTCAATTTTGAAAAAAAAAAGTGCTAGCTTTCCCCCCAAAGGAGCTGCCAGAAGATAAGTGCTTGGTGCTGGCAGGGGGTAGTCATTGAGACTGTTTCCTGTATGGCTGTGATTTTTCCTCTCCACTTTTGGAGGTAGGAGCACTCCATTGTTGAGGCCTGTATGAGCCTTGAGGCTGTGATCTGCCTCTGGGGCGTCTGTATCTGCCTCTTTGTGGCCTGTCTGACACTGGAAAGGACCAATTCTTTGTAGGCCAGTTCCTGCTAAATCTGGGAGGCTGTACCTGTAAGAAATCCTTCACTGTTTGCATAGATTTAGCTTTGTCCTCCATTTTCTTCAATACCTCTTCTGCCTTAACACCAAACAATATGTCACGTTGTAATGGAGCATCTAATAATTTTGCTTTAACATGGTCAGGCAGAATCTGTTCTTTTAACCAAGCATGCCTCCAAAATGACAGAACCCGTAACAGCGGCCCTGCAGGAGGCCTCTAAGGAATCAAAACCACATTGCAAAGTATGCTTTCCCACTTGTTCAGCTGCATGCAATAAATCCTGCAATTCTTTGTTTTCTGCACATTCTGAATTTGCCAACATTTTTTGTTTAAGCAGTGACATAAGATCTTGCTGATATTTAAGCATATGAAATTGACAATTTAAAGCTCTTACAGCCAAGGTAGCAGAAGTGTAAATCTTTTTCCCCCATCTGTCCAGGGCCCTTGAATCCCTATCAGAGGGGATAGGGTTTTTTGCAGTGGAAGCCTTGACCCCCTTAGGGCCCTGAGAAATAGTTTCTGGGTTAGGTATAGGGTTTTTGTAAAAAATGTATGTGAATCAGGAACCCTGTAGTATCTGTCTGGCTTAACCAGAGCTGGTGGTAAGGAATCAGGAGACAAACTGGACTCTGAAAATACATAATCTACAATGTCTAAAACAGGTGGAATAGCAAGGGGCCTGTGCTGAGGTAAAAGAAGGAAGTCTCTGAGCCTTTTCTTGGAATCTGAGTAATCTTGGCTCTCCCAGTGGAAATGCTCCCTCATAGTATGCAGGGTCTCCCCAAAAGAATAATCCTCAGGAGGAGAGGCTGAAGGAAAAGATTCTTCAGCATCAGAATCCTCATAAGGAGGAAGGGAATATTCCTGATCGGAAGACGAATCAGAGGAAATGGAAACCTGATCTGAAGATTCATATTCTATCTCTTGCCTAGGCCTCTTATCAGGAGGAGGATGGGAACCCCTGATCAAAGTAATTAGGTCTTCAGCCATTTTAAGCATCTGTTTTTTAGGCATGGAGGCCTGTCCAGGAGAATGCTGTACTTGGAAAACAGGAAATCCAATGGTGTAAAACCAAACACCCGACTCCTCGTCAGTTTAATCACAAATTTTATTTCACATAAAAGCAGAAAAAGGACTGAGCGCTTTCGTCTCCTCCCTATCATAACAATATTGAATGGTTGAAGAAAAGTATTAATAGTGTATGGGAAATGTTTAAAACTATGCCCACCAGGGTAGATGTTTTTAAGAATAAACTCACTTACAGTTATAGAAGGAATTATAATTTAAAAAAAAAAATATCCTAGAGAATGGAAAAGAAAGATCTTGTGTTGATAATTCTTCGACTTTGAGCCACAAAAGAGGGACTTTCAGGTGTAACAGATGCCCACAATGCCCGTTTATAGCAGGTGAAAAATCTATTTATTTGCCCAGTCTACATACTACCTTAAAAGCAAGGAAATATAGCAGCTGCTACACCAAAGGTCTGGTCTATTTAACATACTGTACATTTTGCTGGTGCTTCTACGTAGGAAAAACTGAGAGACACTTACATAGAAGAATATATGAACACATTAGAGACATCAACCGCAAAAATTTTAACAATGCACTTTATAGACATTCTATGGTATGTCCTAATGCTAATTTTAAATTCTGGGCTTTGGAAATTGTTGAGAGTCCAGATAGAGGGGGGAGACTGGACTACTAAATTACTATACAGGGAAATGATATGGCAGCTTAGACTAGACGCCTGCAATGGCAAAGGGTTGAATGATTGTATATCTATTACACCAGCACTAAAAGTACTAGCATTAGACCCTAAGAAACATTCTCATAGTATATAATATCACTTATTTATTTTTAAATACTTCCAATATTTATTTTTAAATACTTCCAACATTCTAGTACTAGTCTGTACAATATTAATATTACTTTATATTTCCACAACATTAATACTGTACACATATATAAATATAAATATAATACATATTTATATTTTTAAGGAACGACAATTATATAATACACTTTATAACTGTATATGTGGTTTCCTATATTAACTACACATATATAGATTTTTATTGGATAGGTTTTTTTGTACCTAGATATACTACTTGTATTGTAACTTATGCTTTTTTTATATATAAAATATATTTGTTATATCTGGTATATCTATATTCCATTTTCCTTTTATTCAATTTTGAAGTGACACTTATAAGTGAAAAGATTTTTAAAAGATTTTTAAAGTTTTACATGTTTACATAAATATATATTTATTATATGGTTTTTACTTATAACAAATTAAATATACATATATTCTTAACATTTTTTAACAATATTTTTCATATACTATAGCTTCAAGCAAAAGAAATAAGAATTAATATAATAGTTATATGTAGTCCTTTCATTCCTGACATATGGTTGTATTTATGAACCTGCATTTAAGCTTTAAAGTCTGTTACATTTGAAAAGTCTTACTATTCATTTGGGCGGTGGCCTAGGTTAATTAATTTTAACAGTCTTGTTTTGTAATTGTTTTATACTGTTCAATTGATTAACGATCAATTTACTGCATTGGTATGTGTATAAATTTGCATGGTTTGTTTGTTTTAATTGATTCTGAAGAGGTCTCCAGGGTGGAGACGAAAGCGCTTAATCCTTTTTCTGCTTTTATGTGAAATAAAATTTGTGATTAAACTGCCGAGGAGTCGGGTGTTTGGTTTTACACCATTGGATTTCCTGTTTTCCATTGCTGGCTTGTTTGATTGGAGTTTTCTTCATACATTTCCAGAATGCTGTACTTGTTTCTTTGTCTTTAAAGGTGCTTTAGACTTTGCCTTTGGAGCTGATGTTGGCTTTATATACAACTGTGTAGGTCTGAAAACACCCACAGGAGCTGGTGCCTGCTCAGCGGCTCTGGACCCATCTGAGGGAATAGTTTCCGAGTGTCCAATACCTTGAGTTTACAGAGGCCTAGTCGGCTCCATGTGGGAGTCAGAAGTGGCCTGTGGCTTTGAGGTAGCGGGTGTCAGGGGCTGCGAAAGCGCCTCACTGAGAACTGGCGAACCGGCGACAGGCTTGACCGACGCCTCTTTGGACTTCGGATGCCTGTCCTTTTCTTTTTCTATGCGTTTTTTATGAACTCCGGTAGTCAGCTGTTCCAAAGGCATTATATAATTGAACCTTCTGCCAAAATAATGAAATGCAAAATCATTCCGACGCTTAATAGTGCGTTGGTTAAATCTAGCACAAAACCGACAACTAGCAACGTCGTGGTCAGGGCCTAGGCAAGGAATACAGTAAGAATGGAAATCCTTATGAGGTATTTGCTTCCCACAAGAAATACAATTATTAACTTTTTCTGACATCGGTCTGGAGCAAGAAAAAAGTTTCCCCAACAGGGTACTTAGCTTTAATGAAGACTTCGGATCTGAAATTCAAATTTGAAAATCTCAGGAGTTGGCCGACCGGCACTTGCGAACTGCTTTGCTTCAGGCACAGCGCGGCAAGAAAGACAGAAGAAAATGGCGTCGGCTGCATCTTTTATACCCCTGGTGCACTGACGTCAGAGAAAAGGTGACAGCAACCGACGCCGGACCTAGACTTTGGAACTCAGGCCGACTGCGGGTAGCCTGCCAGCAGGATAACCCAATTGTAATGACTGCAACAGTGAAACATGATGAACATCTGGCTATGTTCCTACAAACGCAGAACAGCAGCAGTAATTTTCCTGCAAAAAAGGGTGGCCCTCAACTTAATCTGAGAACTACATACCCTCAAGTCTAACCAGCCTCATCTGCAAGGCCATGGGAAAAATTATGGACCTTAACAAAAACAGCACAGGCGACCTCCGAACACTGGACATAACCCAGTTTGACTTCATTAAGCGTAGATCATGCTTATTAGACAGTGCACACACCCTATCTTGACCTTGCTAAGGCTTTTGACACAATCTCCCAACTGGGGATTAACCCTTATGTTACTAAATGGGTAGCCAATTAGCTCACCAACAGAACACGCACTGTCAAAATTGGTGACTCCACCTCAACCAGTGGACTCGACACCAGCGGAGTACCACAGGGGTCTGTGATGGGCCCCTAACTGTTTGGCATCTATTTCTAAGAAGTCCAGGCCAAAGTAAATGGCCTCTGGCTCACCAAGTTCACTGATGACTGCAAACTGGGAGCAATTACCAAGTCCCCCAATCATGTCAACATATTATAAGAAAGGCTAACATAAATGAATGATTGGTACCAAAGTCATGGTCTAAAACTAAATGCAAAGAAATGCATTACTACTCCCTTTGGCAAAATGGAATTTTCTACAAATTACAATATTGACAACACCTCCCTGAGTTCCAACCCAGTGGTTGGAGACTTGGGAGCAGAGGTTGACAGCAATCTGAGCTTTGACCACCAAGTTTCCACAGTGGTAAGGAAAGCCCTCTACATAGCACACCTCATATGCACGGGCATAGCATCCAGGCCAAGGGATGTTATAACTCCACTGTACTCGACCCTCATCAGACCACTAACAGAGTATAATGTACCCTTTTGCATGTACCTCATCAGATACCTGCAGCAGTTGGAGAAACCTCAAAGGTTTCTCAATAAGAAAATACAGGGACTCCAAACCATGACCTATGTGGACAGGCTGAAAGCCCTGTTACTTCACTCTGTATCTTAGAGGCTGCTGAGAGGTGACTTATGTCTGGCCTATGGGGCAATCTCGGACCCTGCCCTAAAGGAAATGCTGCACACCCACAAGTCAAAATGCACAAGAACCATTCGCTCTAGGGATCTCAACCTAGCCTGTGACATTAACCGAACATGCTGGAGAGGCAGATATATCTCCCAGAGAATAGACTTCCTATTCAAGTAAAATGGAGCTCCTTACTGACCCTATTCAAACACAACCTAGATAACTGAATGGGAGACCACAAATTCACCCATACGGGTTGAGAGGGACATGCCTAGCTGGTGTTGATCACAGACCTGTTCTGTTTCTAAATTTGTTCTGTGAGCTACCCAAAAACAACCAATGGAGATAGTTGCGATTAACACAGCTAGGCTTATAAATGCTCTAGGGCTGCTAGCCTATTAACCTCCTATGAACAAGGTTTACAATAGAAGTAGAGAGGTGGGGAAGCAAAGACAGTCACAAATCTATGCACATGGCTGGGAGGTGGTAGCAAAACTAATTTGTTCTATGAACTACCCAAAAAACAATCAATGGGGATAGTTGCGATTAACACGGCTAGGCTTATAAATGCTCTAGGGCTGCTAGCCTATTAACCTCCTCGGAACAAGGTTTACAATAGAAGTACAGAGGTAGGGAAGCAAAGATGGTCACAAATCTATGTACATGGCTGGGAGGTGGTAGCACAACTATTCAGCTAATGGTGAACAGTGGCTGTGGGGCACAGGATTCCGAATGATATGAAGATATGTCAAAATGAAGAGAACAGTGATATGCAGGAGCAAATCCATTGATTTAATTTGCTAGGTGAAGTTTTAATTGGGTTTTAAATGAGTCGCTAGATAACGTGTAATTCTGTTTTAAATTAGTTTGCATCCTGAATGGATTTCAGTGGTAGTGAGATGTGGTTCCACAGTTTAGTTAGACTATTTGAACATAGAATCACCTGCAGTATTAGATTATTTGGTTATAGTGATACTGATTTTTCTCTACAGCATATAACTCTATTAGAAATTAGTGTTGAATTAAATTGTTAAGGGAGGGGCAATTTTTATGGCTTATACAGAAGTTTATATGGTGTAGTCAGCTGAGAAAAAACTAGGCAATATGGTAGTTCTAACAGTTTAATTTTCTGGAGGCTAGGCAGTGGTGTGTTCTCTTGTTAAAGTTTACTGCAAATATGGCTATTTTATTTTAACAATACTCAAATTTGGACAGTTGTGAGACATGAAAGATAGTGAAGACTGATGCAGCAGAGAGGACAGTGGGCAAAAAGGAAGTTCATAGGTTCATACTAGGCTATCTGCCCTAGGGCATTTATAAGCCTAGCCAGAGTATGTTTGGCTTTCGCCACCCATTTTAAATTAATTTTGCTATGCCCTTTTTCAAGGTTAGTATACTGTGCCTCAGTCTAACAGTGACACAGAAGTGATACCCGGGGTAAACCTATGATCTCCCATCCACTCATCAAGATTCCTCTTGAAGAGAGTCAATGAGGGACTCTACCTAACCAGGACTGGGATTTTATTCCATAGTGAAGGGAGCCTCTGGGTTATGAATCTGTCCCTCCAGCATGTCCTATTTATTTCAGTGCTGAGGTTCAAGTCTCTCGAGCGTGTAGCTCGATGGGATTTAGATTTTTTGAGGTGCATGTCCCTTAATTCCGGGTTGGACATGGCCTTATACGTCAGGCACAGGTCACCTCTGAGCAGGCGGTATGCCACTGAGTAGAGCTGGAGTTTCTTTAACCGGGCAGCATATGGCATCTGTTTGAGCCCTTTGATCCTCTTGGTGAGGTACTTTTGGGGTCTTTCCAGTTGCTGAAGGTGTCTCGTAAGGTACATCCCAAAAGGGGCATTGTACTCAATTATGGGCCTGATGAGGGATGAGTAAAGAGGCACGATGACCTCCCCTAATCTAGATGTGAATCCCTTCATGATTAGGTGGGCTATATAAAATGTTTTTCTAACCACTTTGGCCACGTGGTTGTCAAATGAGAGATTGCTGTCAACTTGGGTCCCCAGGTCCCTAATAACTTCTTCTGTACTTAATGGATTACCACCTATGTGGTAATTTGTGGGCACTTTGTTTTGCCAAAGGGATGACTATACACTTTTGGCGTTTAGCTTGAGGCCATGGCTCTGGCACCAGTTGTCTGTTTCTATGAGGCCCTTTTGGAGGATGCTTGTGTCGGCTGGAGAGTCGATTATGGCGCCCAGTTTGCAGTCATCTGCGAACTTGGTCAGCCACAGTCCTTCCGTGTTGGCCTGTACCTCTGAGAAATATATACCAAACAAGAGAGGTCCCAGGACTGAGCCTTGTGGGACGCCACTTGTAACTGGTTTGGAGTCTGACATGGCTCCAGCAATTCTAACCATGTGGGTTCTGTCCTTGAGCCAGTTTGCAACCCATCTAGTGACATAGGGGTTTATATTTAAGCTGGTGAGCTTATCTATAATGCCTGAGTGGGGTATTGTATCGAAGGCTTTTGCGAGGTCCAGATAGGCTGTGTGGACCACCTTCCCTTTGTCAATGGCCTTGGTGACTGTTTCAAAGAAGTCAACCAGGTTTAAGAGGCAGGATCTGCCCTTAACAAAGCCAAACTGGGTAGGATCCAGTGTCTGTAGGTCCCCGATATCTTTATTTATGAGGTCCATGATGATCCTTTCCATAGCTTTGCAGACCAAGCTAGTCAGGCTTATGGGGCGATAGTTTCCAGGGTCCGTTGAGGCACCACCTTTGTGGAGAGGGACCACTGTTGCTGTACACCACTCTTTAGGTACATATCCTGTAATAAGGCTGAGATTGAACAGTAGTTTTATGTTTGGGTAGAGGCTATCTGTATTCTGGCTATGTCAGTGAGGTAGGTTTTTTACTCTGTATAATGTACCTAAGTTTTAGAGGTATTTTTTTAACCATGTGTGATACGTGATGGATTGGCGGTCGAATTTCAAATGGTCTACAATCACCCAGTAATTTTGTGTTGTTTGCTCATTCAATTTTGGTGTTGCTAGCAGAGATGATTGTGAACACTGTTGTTTTGGCAGAGATGTGTTTTGGGGTAAATACCAGAATTTTTTTAAGGGTTTAGTAGTTGTGTATAGTTTAGAGAGAGATTTGCCAGAGCAGATTCATGAAGTCATCAGCATACTGAACTAGGTTAGCACTTTTTGTAGCAGTGTAGTAGTCATTGATGAATATGTTGAAAAGGCAAGCAACACTGGTGTTAAGTAAGGAAAGATGAAGAGGCTTTACTTTGCTGAATTATTAAGTATAAGTCTCTGTCAAAGTTGCAAGTGTCTCACTGAGTGGAATTACCTACTTTATACATCACTTTGAAATAATATCCCACATAACACAAATACTAACCTCATAGAGTGTTCCAACTTCTTGGTCAGGCGAAGGTGAAAAAGACTGATTCACATAGATGAACTGCAAAAAAAAAGAACACATACATTAAGTCTCAAAAATTTAGCCTATCTCCCTACCAAACATACTCGCAGAAAAAGGCTTATCAGATAAGGAATGTGGACTGTCAACAGCTTACTTCTACACAAGCCAAAGACAGTCATTAGGAATTTTGTTACTTACACTTGAAGCTTGAAGTAACTAGGTACAAGCGATACTCAGCACTAGTTCTAATCAAACCACATGACATCTCACTGTTGTGAAAACATCTGAAGACCTTCACTCAAAATTGAAAAAAAAAAACACCTGAAATTGATTAAAGACACTAGCTAATATGAAAATCAGTTTACATATGAAATTAAAAAAAATGCTTCAGGCATATGTACTTCTCAATTTATTCTACTGCAGATCAACACTGTTTAGCTATCCTTAAGATGCTGTTTCATGTAATAACTAATGTTTTAGCCCAAGACTAAGATGTTCCACCTATGACTGCAGTATTAGATCCCCTCAAGAATCAAATAGTAACTGCAGTACATGGCCTCAGCACACCCTGTGATGTGGTTATAATTGATTAAACAACTTGTGCTGACTACATGGGTTTCTAAACTACCCCCAGTCAGATAGCATATGAAAAGTGGTTTGCAACTGCATGGATAGAAGGTATTCGACTTGCCCCCCAAAATTTAGATTCAGTTTGTGAATGCAGTCCACAAGCATTCCCAGGACAGAAAGTGGCCAGAATTCAGAAACCATTCAGGTCACCTTCCACATTCTCAAACTGTCAGGCAGCTCAAGCTATGCTGACTAAAAGACAAGCTTGGGTGCAAAGCCCTGCTTTTCCTGCTAGCAGAGAGCGTGAAGCTGCGCCCTGAAAGGACAATGCTGAGAACAAAAAAATAAATGTCCGCACCCCAGCATACAAAACACACCAAAACACAAGGGGGAATGGAGGAAGGAGTGGCTACTGCAGCTGTGATCATATGAACATCTACTATTATGGTAAATTGTACTTACACAACTGTACTTTGTTCATCATACTGACCACTGCTGCAGTAGCCTTAGCTATCTGGATGGACTTCCTTAGCTAATGCCATTTAGGAGGTAGAAGAAGAAGAGTAAAGGACCCCATGGATACTGGTCCTGGCAAAGCCTGATCTGGACCTACAGAAGGAATCCAGCTTGTAGTACTTTGTAAAAGTATGTACAGAGGATCAACTATCAACTTCTAGAATCTAACATTTTCCAAAAGGCAAGGCTCTGGTAAAGTGGGCCTTGACCCTGTCTAGAATAGTTTCATCATGGTGAGTATAGCAAAAGTCATTAAGCTTAGACAACTATTTAGAAATAGTCTGTTTTGACATATTTTCCTTTTTTCTTACCTTTGCAACAAATTAATTGACCCAAAGATCTCAAAGATTTAGTTCTGTTAAGAAAGCACCAGAGTTGTCTAAAAATCCAAGGTATTTAGTACCCTTTCTCCCTCACTTTTAGGCTCAGAAAAGAAAATGGGGAGATGAATAGTTTGGCTTAAAGTACATTTCAATAACACTTTAGGCATAAAAGAAGGATAAGTTCTCAAACCCTGGCACTACTTAAAATGACAAATGGTTGATTCACCATAACACCTTGCATCTCAGATACCTTTCTTACACAGCAATTAGTACAACTATTTTCTATGTCAAGAACTTTCAGTCAGCCAGACTACCCGGTTCAAATAGAGCAAGCATTAGCTTCTCTAAAAAATAAAGATCCCAGGGAGAGGCCACTGGTTTTCATGGAGGCCTCTGATGCAAACCCCCTTTCAAGCACATTTTGACATGACACAGCATTGAAATAGAAGGATCCAATGGCAGATTAATGAACCAAGACAGAGGAAAAAAGGCCACAGGATAATCACTTGCACAAATATTGCGGAACCAAGAACAACTAGCCCTGAATGGGTGCCGGTTATGTTGCTGGCATCAACTAGAAAACCTTTTCCATCTGCTGATATATGATTTTCTAGTATCAGGCTTTCTTGTCTCCATTAGTACCTGATGTATGTCCTCAGTAAACAGGGGCCTAAAAAGAATTACAACCCTATCATCCAGGCAGTCAACTAAAGTTGACTGATGTCAGGGTATGTCAAACACTACCCTTTTATGAGAGTTGGTCCAGTCTATGTGGCAACTGCTCCTGGACATTCCCAAATGAAGGTAGAACCACTGCTGCCTGGGCTAGAAGGAAGTCAACCACAATGATCTATGGGGATTTCTTCTGAATCTTCAGAGGTACCCTAAATATTAGTAGAATGGGTAGAAAAGCATACAGAAACACTTATGTCCAAGGAAAAGAAAAGGTATCAGTCTTCCAGGCCTTGCATGGAATCATGCAACAAAATCTTGTCAATTTATTGTTCAGAGAGGAGGTAGAGAGCTCTACTTGAGGAACTCCCCACAGACAATCAAATCTTGGAAAACCCCTGATCTAATTTCCATTTATGAGGGTCTGGTCCCGTTCAGTTTGTCTGCCATACAGTTTTGATCTGATGGAAGGCAGAATGCATTTGGCGTGAGATTGTGTTGTGAAGCAATATGCCAAGCTAAAATGGCTAGTGTGCAGAGGACATAACTTGGCTCCACCTTGGTTGTTGATATACCACACGGCTGTGGTATTGTCTGTAAACATTTAAAGAGATCCTGGGGACCAAAGATGGTTCAGAGATTTTAATGCCTTGATCAGGGCAAGCATCTACTTGATATTTGTTTGCTTGCATCTGTTCTTGCTGTCCCACACCCCATGCACTTTTATCCCTCCTGAAATTGCTCCCACGCAAAGTCCAAAGCATCTGTGGTGACTGACTTCCAGGACAGGAATTTGAAAAGATAAAGGCTGCTGATGCTGGGACAAAAGAGATGCACCACTGTACCTTTCTTGTGTGGAGTTTTGCCATAGGTATGATGAGAATCACAGAAGCCATGAGACCCAAAATCCTGAGATATTCCCTCGCAGTGACCAGAATACGAGTGGAAAACCTTGGAAATTGATCTAGATAAAGATCTGTTTCTGTAAAAAGCTCTTTCAACTGAGATGTCTAGGTGACATTCCAGTAACACAATCCTGTGTGAAGGAGCCAAGAAAGACTTCTGAATATTCTCTTGGAATCCCAGCTTATATAGATCTCTCACGAGGAAGAGAAAAATTGCTGACACTTTGAAAAAGACTCTGCAAAGACAAACAAGTCACCCAAACATGGGCAAATGTGGATACCTTGTAGCCTGCAATGAGCTACAACTGCAGCTACACACTGTCTGAACACCCTTGGTGCAGTGGATAGTCCAAAGAATAAGGCAGAGAAGTGATGATGTGATCCAAACACACAAAACCTCCAGAAACATCTGAAGTCAGGATAAACAGGAATGTGATAAGCATCTTTTAACTTTAGTTTTGCAGGGAAACTTTAAAGCGGAAGAAGAGGTTAAAGGTAGTGAAGTGACTTCATCTTTCAGGTTTTCCCATTAGGGGATGCCACAGTGGAACAACAGACCACAGAACGATTGGCAATTTTACAATGTTGAGTTGACAGCCCGGTGCCCAACCTTCCACAGAAGGCACATAGTCACACCTAGAGCCAATTTTAGTGTGTCCAATCCACATTCAGCATGTGTTTGGAATCATTTTGAATTTGGGCACTATGATAAATGGGTTTAGGAAGGAAAGATCCAGAAGTGATCTCCAAGAATTTTCTTTCTTTGACACTAAGAACATCCTTCTCTCTGCCTGGGAACAAGGAACTGGTTTTGTCACTCCTTGGGACAGCATATGATGAAGAACAGGTAAAAACAAGAGAGTCAGATCTGGAAGATGAGAAATGACCTAATAGAAAGGATGAACTTCTTCCCACTGCCATCTGTACCTTCAATTAATGATTTTCAGGACCCATTTGTCTGAAACTGTTACTAAAGAGAAAATGGAGATTCACATTTTCTGGAATAAAAAGGGGCCAGGGTTCACAAAGGAAGAGTCATCCAGACTTATTGGACTGCCCTTGGTTTTGAAAGGTTTGAGATATCTATTTGGAAACACCTTGCTATTTCTTCTTCAACATCTGTTTACCTGTACTTTGAGATCACTTATTCTGTTTGCCAAAATTAGATGAAGAGATAGAAAATTTGGAAAAGAAGGGCTGAAAAATCTTAAGAGATTCCTTGGATCAGCTTACACCCTTTCTGATCACCTCTGCAGCAGAGGGGCCAAACACTAAATCTCTATCCAAGGAAGAATTTAAAATCTCATTTTTATCATAATCTGGGAGGTTCTGAGACTCCAGCCATGCAAATCTCCTCAAAACAGTACCAGTGGCCACAGTCATGGAAATATCAGAGCCATATACACACTGCAAACATTAAGTAGTGACCTGTGCAAAAGAAGAAATTAAATTAAAATCAGATTTTCCTCATAAGAAGAAACTACTGATGAAACATTCTCCATACTTTCCCCAATCTGTCAGAACAGAGCCTGACAATTCAAAATTCTGACAAAGTTGCAGGAGTATACACCCCCCCCCCCAACCTACAAATAATTTTCCCATCCATATCAGAAAGTGTAGAACTGAAATTAACCAAGAGCTTAGCAGCAGTGAGATCAACTAAAGCTATAACTATAGGCTCAATTCCTCAGAGTTGCTCCTGGTTTGGCTACTTCACCTGAAAGTTAGAGAATCTGCTGCATCTAAAGCCATCCACTGCTAAAATAAGTATCATTTTGCACTTCTGATGACTATTTTTATAGTATTTTATAAAAATACTGTATTTGTTACATTTCTCACACTTTAGAAACATTTCAAAGCTGAACTGTTTCCACTGTTGCTTTAGTACATACATTGCATCTGCTAGTTTTACAGTACCTAGATTGTTTGGTATGCCTGCACTTGAGCTGTATCACCAGTACTTTCACATTAAGAGGGTGTTCTGACTGCACTCCTGTGGCAGAAGTGTACTGCATCAAAACCTAGATGAGTTGGGAGCTGGTGGCTGAAAGCTAATTGTGCATTTTCCTGATTGGTCTGTAGGCTTTGCTGTTGTAAAATTTTTTTTCTGATTCTGTACAAAACCCAGTGCTCGTACTAAGCTGCTCTCTGCAAAGTGGCAGTTAGCAGTGCCCTGTATAGACACAAATGCTTTTAAGTTAAAAATCTCCCCAGTCCACCTGCTGCTCTAGCAGCAACAGAGTTGCACACAGATCAGTATCACCTTGTTGGATAGCTAGCATTCACACTGACTATAGCATCCATTCTCCATCCATGTGCATCATCCCAGTCCAGTTAAATCTACCCACTCTTCTCCCTGGTGAAACGCATAGTAAAAAACCTGAAACTATGGCTAGGCATTTTTCCTACTATCTCTGTGGTCAGCTTGGTGGACATAGGCATCCTGAAGCAATGTCACAACTGTTTCATGTATAATGACAAACACTTAATCCTGAAACAAACAGTATGTGAGTGATGCAGTTACACTATGAAAATTAAACACAACTCATACTAACAAATCAAATGATAGACAGGTTGTCATTACATGCACATCATTTCCCTCACTAAACAAGGTCTCGACACAAAAAACAACATATGGGGAGGTACTCACAATTAACTTTTTAAAACCTCGGAGGCCTCCCATACTCTGTCTTCAGAAACCACTTGCAAACAAAACCAAATCAACACCAACCATTACACACAAAAATACACATCACAGTATCCCCGCAAGTTAGCCCCCAAGGAGAAACACCACACATTTCAACATTTTGTTCATAGCAGACTCTATTGTGAGACACATGGACGCCCCCTCACCAGGCTGGATAAAGTGAGTTGCATGTCAGAGGCCAGGATTTGTCAGATCATGCAGGCACTTGGGTCACTCATCTATGAGTACCAGTATGAATTGGTCATGGTCCATGTTGATGTGAATGACCAGAAACATGCCTCGTTGGACTATATGAAGAGAGACCTGATGAACTTCTCTGAATACATGTCACAGATTGGTTTCAGCCTCGCACTGGGCAGCATTCTACCCTCATGAAGAATAATATCACAAAGTAAACAGAAAATGGTTAACTTCAATAATTGGCTTCGCTACTGGTGTCATTCCAAGAGGATCCGGTATTTGTCAGCCTGGGGTGACAAGACTGACCGACCACACTGCCTTGCCAGAGATGTTCTGCACCAGTCACTGCTAGGCTTTTGAATACTGGCCAAGACATTAGCCACCCCCACAGTGCCTTTTTTTAGGCAGTGACAAACTAACAGACCTACTAATGATAACATTTCTGTAATGCCATGCTGAAATTACTACTGCTAATTGCTAGGAATCTTAAGCTGCACTCCCTGGAAGCTCTCCTTGACCTGGAGAATGCTGATGCCTATGCAGTTGCAGAAACGTGGTTCAAGACTGTGGAGAACACCCCAGCAGAGCAAGGCCGCAATACCTATCACACATTCAGGCCACCCACTGGAAAGAAAAAAAAATGTAACAAAAGGAGATGGTGCTTCCATTTACACAACAAAATAATCACACCACAAGATTGGTCAAGCAAGATGACTTGCTTGAACTACTCCATGTCCAGCTGACCACAGGTAAATTCCCCCACCATATTATTGCTAGCTACAGGTCCTCAACCATAAATCATGAAAACCACTATGCACACCTGAAGTTATTAGAGTCACTTACCATTCAGCCCAACACTACTCATAGGCGATTTTAACTACCCATCTATAAACCTGATTCCCGGACTTTGTCACATGAATGCTCTGGAACAGCTGGTCTGCACTCCGACAAGAGGCTCAAATATCCTTGACATAGTACTCACAAACATGCAGGAGTGTTGCACCCAGACAACTGTAATGTCCTCATTGGTAAGATCAGATCATAAACCTGTCTTCTTTGAAATAAATGTAACAGTAGAGCCCCCATCAAACCCTAAAGTCCTAAAGAATTTTTCCAAGGCAAATTTCCTTTTATTAAGAGATAGCTAAGTAAACATAAAGATCCCCCTAACCCTGAGAAACCAAAGGCCTATGCAGAAATGTATACAAATGCCCTGTACAACCACTTAAACAACTGCATAGAAATGGCAGTAACTAACTGAACTAAACCCAGGTCTAACCAGAAAAATAAGTCACCCTGGTGGAATCCTGACATATAGATTAAACAACAGGAGGAAGAAATTCCTGTCTAGAAGCAAGTGGGAGGGTGCACAACAGAGAAAAAAAATCCCTCATTAGTCTCAAAAGGCAAATCAGAAAGTTAGACAAGCCCTGTAAAGGGAAATACGAAACTAAAATAGCCTCCCAAGCAAACAATAACCACAAAGCATTTTTAGTTTTGTCCAAAACATTAAGGGAAACACTCAACAATGTGTTGAGCTGGATGTAGATGGCACTAACTATACTCAGCCAGAAGAAATGGCATACCTGTTGGCTGATAAATTCAGCTCAAATGTCATCCCCTCATTACCTCCAGTAACTCCCCACAAAATACCCCTACCATTCCTTTGCTTATCACAAAACAGGTCGTTGCTGCAGACTCGAATGCTAGAAACATGGCATCAACGGGCTGTAACAAAATCCCAGGCTTTCTATTAAATAGCTTGAAACACTCAGGTCTCTGTTAAACCACAGTCTCCAAACAGGCTTTGTCCCAGTAGAGTGGAGGACAGCAACAGGCATCCCTCTGCAAAAAGGGGGGTGACCATCAATGGAATGAGGAAACTAACGACCCACAGCCTCATATGCAAGGCTACAGAAAGGATAATCTTGAATTCAATTAACAGTGACATAGGAAATCTCCAGACTCTAGACCCAATACAGTTCGATTTTGTCAAGGGCAGCTCCTGCCTACTCAATCTGGTGGACTTCTTTAAGAAGGTCACAAAGGTCATGGATGAGGTTAACACAGTGCATACCACCTACCTTGACCTGGCCAGGGCATATGACAATACCATATTTTGGTATTATAGATAAACTCACAAAATTGGGTATAAACTTCTACATCACCAGATGGATAACCAAATGTCTCACTGATTGGATGCCAGTTATCAGAGTGTGGGTATCCACATTCAGAGAGGCCAGCCACCAGTGGAGTATCACAAAGCTCAGTGCTGGGTCCTCTCCTGTTTAGGATATACTTCTCAAATGTCAAGGCAAATGTAAATGGCATTTGGCTAACTAAATCTACTAATGACTGCAAGATGAGGGCAATCATCAACTCCCCAAATGATGTTGATATCTTATAGAAAGGACTGACAGACTAACGAGTGGTGTCAGTGCCATTGCCTCATACTAAATGCAAAGAAAGGCACAATACCCTTTGGGAAACCAAATATCCCTGTAAATTACAACATTGGCAGCACCCCTTAAGTGTGGACCGAGTGGTTAGAGATCTGGGTAGTCAGATAGATAGCAATCTGAACTATGACCACCATGTGTCCACTGTGGTAAGGTAAATCCTTCTAAGTGGCTCAGCTTATAAGTAATGGCATGGCATCTCTGCCCTCATCAGACAAACAACTGAGTACAATGCACCCTTTGGCATGTACCTCACCATGTACCTACAACAGTTGGAGCATCCCCAGAGGTTTCTCTCCATAAAAAATACAGGCTATAACCAACATGTCCAATACGGTTTCCTACCTCTTACTGAGGAGAGGTTTATGCCTGACTGACAATCTCTGACCCAGCCCTGATGGAAATGTTGCATATTCGCAACACTAACTGTATGATGTTACCCACTCCAAGGATCTAAACCTGATTTGCTGACACAAACACATCATGTTGGAGAGACAGATGTGTACCAGTGATTGCTCCTCCTCTGGAATAAGATTCCTGTACATGTGAAGCAGAGCCCTTCCCTGACCATCTTCAAGTGACCAATGGATGGGAAATTGCAAATTCACTCCTGGGGTGGCACCAGTATTGCCAGATTTCCGACGGGCCAGGTAGGGACAATAAGTGAAGATTAAAAAAAAAAGGTCTCTAATGCGGAACATCGCAGTTCCACATTAAACACAGGTAGCTCCGTGTTTAGAGATTTTTGACTGGCTCATATACCGGCATACGGGCCAATCAAAAAATCCCAAAACAGAGCTACTTCTGTTTAATGCAGAACTGCCTGATGTTCTGCATTAAACACAAGTAGCTCCGTGTTTAGCAATTTTTGACTGGCCCGTATGCCGGTATATGGGCCACTGGAAAAAAAAAATAAAGTGGAGGCTGTTTTGCCGGGATTTTAACCAACAGTGCGGGACTCTGGATTGGGCTGTTGATCCCTGGGCAGTCCTGCTCAAATAAGGACATCTGGAAACCCTGGGTGGCACCCATGTCCCTTAAGGGCAGAGGCAGTCTGTAAAACTTGTTAAAACCCAGCTTGTTGACCCTTATCTTTCCCCTAGGGACAGAAAAAGTACAGTTGTGTACACATCATAAATGTAGATGTTCGAGTGTACTGACTGTTGCAGTCATCACATTTGGGTTAGCCCTGCCAGGGTAGCCCTCGGCCAGCCCAAATACCAGAGACTTAGTATTTCTGCTTCGGTTGCTGTATCTTCAGGACTGATGTCTGGTTGTCAGTAGTATAAAGTAAGGCAGCCAACGCCATTACATCAGTTTTTTTTGCCCTAACTGTCAGGAGCCCCCAAATGGGAGCTAGGTTCTGGTGGAAGAACCCCAACCAGTAGAAAGTAAATACCAAAATGTTCCTTGTAAGGAGAGAGAGAAAGAAGAGGTGGATGGAGGGAGGGAAACCAGGACTGCAATAGTGAATACACTGGAACATCTACATTTATGGTAAGTGTATACAACTGTACTATGTTCTTCGTGTTTCACTGTTGCAGTCATCACATTTGGGTTGATTCCCAAAACTGAGGAAAAGGGTGCAGGCAGTCAAGGAGACTAGGGGCTGGCTAAGATGCAGTGGCAAAGCCGGCCCTGGATATGGAGAAGATAGGTAGGTGGTAATGCTTGGTAAAAGTGTGAACAGATGTCCGGGAGGCAGCCTCGAAGATGTCCCTGGTGGGGACTCCTCTGAGGAAAGCTGCAGAGGTGGAGGCTGCTCTGGTGGAGTGAGTCCTGAGGGGGAAGGTTTACGTGTTGCTTTTAACAGAAATAGATGCAGTGTGCTACCCATTTGGAAATTGTTTGTTTGGAGATGGCTTTGACCTCGGCCCCTGCAGCAAAGCTAACCAGTAATTGATCAGACTTTCTGAATGATTTACTCCTGTCTAGATAGAATCTGAGCTGTCTGCGCACATCTAGAGAGTGCACGATCCTTTCCCCCTTGTTTTGTGGGTTAGGGAAAAAGGTGGGTAAATGAATGGATTGGTTGAGAGCCACACTGGACACCACTTTGGGCATGAAGGATGGGTTAGTCCTGATGGAAGCCCTGTCAGCATAGAAGATAATGAAGGGCTTCCCAGCCATGTGTGCTTGTAGCTTGGAGACTCTTCTGGCTGAAGTGATGGCCAGAAGAAAAGCTGTCTTCAGGAGAGAATTTTTAACTCTGCTGAAGATGCTGGTTTGAAGGGGGGTAGGGTGAGCTTTTCCAACACAAAGGTAAGGTCCCAAGCTGGGGTAGGTGCTCTTCTGGGTGGCCTCAAGTTGCTAGCCCCTCTTAGGAATTGTTTCATCAGAGGGTGTGAGAAAAGGGGCTGCTCAGTGTGGAAATGAGCAGGGATAGCAGAGACATGAATTTTAATAGAGGAAAAAGAGACACCACTGTGTAAGCAGGTCAGCTAGGTAATCCAGGATGAGAGGAAGGGACGGCTGTGCCATATCGGCTCCCTTAGCCTGAATCCAGGTGCAGAACATTTTGCATTTGTCAGCATAAGACTTTCTAGTGCTAGGGTATCTGGCCTCATGTATAACATCTAGAACCTGTTTACTGAGGTTGGTAGATTGATCAGTGCTCAGGGAATAAGCCAGGTTGCCAAATTGAGGGTCTGCAATTGGGGATGCATGAATTCTCCTTCCCTCTGGGTCAGGAGGAGGGGTCTGAGTGAGATGTCATGGTGGCAGTGGGGACAGACTGCACAGCAGTGGGTACCAGTGCTGGCGAGACCAGGACTGGAGCAATAAGAATTGTCCTTGTTTTTTCCTCCCTTATTTTGAGCAGTACCCTGGTGATTAGAGGTAGTGGAGGAAATGCACAAACCAGTAGATTGACCCAGGGGAAGGATAGGGCATCCACTTTCCAAGCCATGCAGTGATGCTCCCTGGTGCAGAATTTGCTGAGCTGATGGTTGGTGTGGGAGGCAAAGAGGTCAACCTTCGGGGTACCCCATTTCTGATTTATTAGGATAAAAGTTCGTTTGTCTAGCTGCCACTTGTGTGGGTCCAGAAGATTTCTGCTTAAGTGGTCTGCTAGAGAGTTTAGAGAACCTGGCAGGAATTGTGCTAACAGGTGCAGTTGCATGGCAGAGGCTGTGTGCCAAAGGGTCATGGCCAGCCTGCACAGAGGGTAGGAGCGGGTCCCTTCCTGCTTGTTGATATACCACATCACAGTGGCATTGTCTGTTTTGATCAGGGGAACCCCTGGGGAGAGAAGGGGCCTGAAAGCTGTCAATGTGTGCTGGACAGCTAACATCTCTTTTTGGTTGATGTGCAGAAGGATTTGCTGTGGGCTCCATTGGCTCTGTATACACCTGTCATCCAGGTGTGCACCTGAGGCATAGTCTTATGTATCTGTGGTGAGGGTCTGGGTGGCAGGGGGTGGTGAGAAAGTAGTCCCTTGTTGTGGGAGCATGCTGCTGCCCACCAAAGAAAATCTTTCCTTAGGCAAGGTATCATTGGTATAAGTTTTTCCAGGTCTTGAGAGTGTTGACACCAAAGCTTTTTAGGTACCACTGAAGTTTCTTCATATGCAGTTTGGCATATGGAATGAGTAGAATGCAAGATGCCATGAACCCCAGAGCTTGCAGGATTTTCCTTGCAGATAATTGGGGTCTGGTGGCTAGGTGAGACAAGTAGGCTGTCAGGTAAGTTTGCTTTTCTGGTGTAAGGAATGCCATCTGGGATGCTGTGTCCATGCTTGCTCCCAGGAATATAATCCTTTGGGTAGGTACTAATTTGGATTTCTTTTCATTGATAGTGTACCCTAGGGAGGTCAGTAGGGACTTTACAAAGGCCAGGTGCTTGAGCAGTTTTTCCTGTCTGCCTGAATTAGGCAGTCATCTAAGTATGGGTAAATTTGGATATTCCTTTGTCTGCAAAAGGCAATGGCAGGAGCCAGACATTTTGTGAAAACTCTGGGAGCAGCAGATAAGCCAAAGGAAAGTGCAGAGAACTGAAAGTGCAGAGATCCTGCCTTCAAATGTAGATATTTCCTGCATAATTCCCTGATAGGAATGTGGAGGTAGGCTTCTTTTAGGTCTAGGGTGGCTAGCCAAGCATCCTTGGAGAGCATGGGTAGCAGTTGCTGGAGGGTGAGCATTTTGATATCACCAGGAAGGTGTTTAGAGTGGATAGATTGAGGATGGGGCGCCAGGTGCCCTGTTTTCTGGGTACCAGAAAAAGTCTGGAGTAGAAACCTTGGCCTTTCTGTTCTGCAGGAATGTGCTCTACTGCCCTCATAGACAGCAGGGAAAGGACTTGCTTTTGCGCCTCTGCCCACTGGTTTGGAGGTAGATCTGGGAACCTTTTTGGAGATGGAAGCATGTGGAAAGAAAATTTGTATCCCTGGGACACTATGTTGAGGACCCAGTGGTTGTTGGTAATGGTGGCCCAGGTGCTTGCCTGAAAGGAGAGTTTTCCTCCTAGGGGTAAGTGAAGTTAGGCAGAAGGAGGGGTGGGGGAGGAGAGTCATTGTGAGTTCTTACCATGAGGGGTTGGCTAAGAACTCCCTGGTTTTGAAGTGGAGGAATTCCACTGTTTTATCTCTGCATTCCCTGTGGCTGCTGTCTGGGGGGGGGGGGGGGGTCTGGGTTGAACTGACCTAGTGGGAGCAGGAAAGGACCAGTGCTTGGAGGGGCAAGGCCTGCTGGGCCTGTAGGAAATCCTTAACTGTCTGCATAGATTTAGCTTTTTCTTCCATCTTTTTTAAGACCTCCTCTGCCTTAGTGCCAAATAAGTGGTCTTTGTGCAAGTGTCCATCCAATAATTTAGATTTAACATCTGGAAAGGGCTGTTCCTTAAGCCATGCATGTCTTCAAAGAACAGAACTGGTTACTGCTGCCCTGCAAGAAGCTTCTAGGGCATCAAAATCACAGGGTAAGGTGTGCTTAGTCACTTGACTTGCAGAATGCATTAACTCTTGTAACTCTTTAGATTCTGCACAAGCAGGAAAGGAAGACGCTTTTTGTTTGAGGAGTTCCATGGTATGTTGCTGAAATTTTAGCACATGGAACTGGAAATTTAGTGCTCTGACAGCAAGAGTAGCAGAGGTGTATACTTTTTTATCCCATCTGTCTAGTGTTCGTGAATACCTACCTGAGGGGGTGGGATGCTTAGCAGAGGTTGCTTTAATTCCTTTAGGCCGTTGAGAAATTACCTCAGGGTCAGCAGTAGGATTTCTGAAAATAAATTTGTGAGAGTCAGGGACTCTGTAATAACTGTCAGGTTTTCTGGGCGCAGGAGGGAGGGTTGTCAGGAGTCAGACTGGATTCCAGGGAAAACATCGTCCACAACATCCAGGACTGGGGGAATGGCCAGAGGTCTGTGCTGTGGAAGATCTAAGAATTCCCTGAGTCTCTTTTTAGACTAAGGGTAGTCCTGACATTCCCACTGGAAATGCTCCCTTAAGGTATGAAGGGTTTCCCCAAAGGAAAAGTCCTCGGGTGGAGAGGCTGAAGGAATGGCATCTTCTGCATTAGAATCCTCATAATCAGAGAGGGATTGCATGTCTTCATATTCAGATCCATCAGAGTCATCAAACTCCTGTACAGACAAAACTCAGCATGATAAGGTCTTCCGCCATTTTACGCATTTGAGACTGAGGCAATGAAGCAGGTGCCTGAGAATGGGTTGGTTTCACGGGTGTGGTTCGTAAGCTGGGCCTTAGAAACGCAGTAGTTTTCGAAAGAATAACAGACGTGAAAGTCATCGGTTTGTGTCAAGAATCAGAAGTGCGAAGTACTTCCTCAGAAGCCAGTGCCTGTTCAGGTGCTCCGGACCCATCCAAGGGAGAGACAACCACAGGATCCTTAGTCAAAGAAGAGTTTTGCGGCCTACCGGACTGTAAAAGGGTCTCAGTATCGGCCTGCGAATCCACAGAAGCGGGCATCAGGGGCTGAGAACTCACCTCACTGAGGGCTGGAGAACGGAAGACTAGCTTAACGGAAGTGTGGTCGGTAGGTTTGGACCTGTGCGGTCTGTCTTTGTCTTTATCCTTACGTTTTTTCGGAAGATCTTCTGTCAGATGGCTTAACGAAGCCATATTGGAATTCGAGGACTGTAAGCGAAAATCTCTAGCTACAATAAGGGCCCAACGATGTACAGTTGTGGCATTGAAGAAAGCACAAAAGCAACAGCGAGGGACGTTGTGGTCTCGGCCTAAGCAAGTGATGCAGTAAGAATGTCTTGGTGTGGTATTTGCTTTCCACAGGCGAGACAATTGTTAACTTTTTCTGACATTGGTTAGTGCAAGAAAAAAGGATCCCCAACAGGATACTTAGCTTTAGAAGATTTCAGCTTCAATTCGGAAGATGAAACTCAGGTAGCGTCTGACCGGCACTCATCCGAACTGCTTCGGGCTCTGCAGCAAGAAAGACTGATGTAATGGCGTTGGCTGCCTTACTTTATACTACTGACGACCTGCCGTCAGTCCTGAAGCGACAGCAATGGACACAGAAATACTAAGCCTCTGATATTCGGGTCGGCCGAGGGCTACCCTAGAAAGGATAACCCAAATGTGATGACTGCAACAGTGAAACACAAAGAACATCTTGGTAAAACTGGCT
Organism: Protopterus annectens; assembly: GCF_019279795.1. NCBI lineage: Eukaryota > Metazoa > Chordata > Ceratodontiformes > Protopteridae > Protopterus > Protopterus annectens. The sequence goes on along the minus strand of NC_056726.1, from coordinate 1,283,147,292 downwards.
AGATTTGTAAGGGCTCTTGAACCGTTAGCCTAGTAATCTCCTATGAGACTACACTGAGTCAGGTTTGGAAATAGTGTATAAAAATTTAAAAGACTGAGAAACTTTATACATCCTATCTGCCTTTTTACGGGAAGCTCATGGACTATCAAGAACATTTCAGACACTAACACACATCATCTAACGCAGAAAGAACTTGAAAATGCATGACGGCTCTGGAAAATCCTTCTATAACAACTAGCATGTTCTGTGAGACTGAGAAACCTCAGTGTTCTCCCACAGAGAACACTAGCGCATTCTAGCAATAGTCTCAGAGAAAGAGAATCAGAAACTGAGCTCAGAGTCTAAATCAGAAATCTGAGGGGAAAAAATTGCATCTGTCACTTTATCATCCTGCTCAGATTCAAAATCTTGAATCATTTCAGGAAAACAGGAATCCCCCTTTCTTTGACCAGAAATGACTTTACAAGGATTAACAGCCTGAATTAAACCCTGAGCCAGACCCAGTAAACTACTACTATTCAAAGAAAATTAAGGAAGAGGACATACATTCTTGGTTTTCTGTTTCTTTTTGACATGAAAAATGGAGCCAACCATGCTACCGATGGCAGCAGCTTCCACAAGGATGGGCACAGCATTCTGATACAACAGGGAAAATTTCACTGATTCTTCTCTCAGGATCAACAAGTGGTGGCTCTCCTGTGCACAGTGAGGATACCCCCTCCCCCCAACAGCTAGAGAGGACATGGCTAAACACCAGCCCATTGTGGCTGTGCCATACCAGAGGAATCTGGGGTAAATGATGAGTGGTCTGAGGTACAAAAAAATGGCCAGAGGGGAGACACCTACCTGCAGCCAAGGCAAATTGCTAGCCTGTTATGGTGGCAAATATTCCTTAATTTCATTCTTTTTGTGGCTGGAAGAAGAACCAACCATGGGGACTGGTAGGCTGTTCCATGGTCAACCCAAAAATGGTGCTTTTTTTTCCAGGGAAGACTGGCAGTAATTTGCTGGTAAACACTACCAGTACACAATAGTTACTTTTTATGATAAACACAGTAAAAAGTACTTTAAAACACTATGCCAGCACCACAAAAGTAAAATAAACAAATTCTCCACAGAAAAAAAATTCAGTTCCTTTGCACCACTTTTACACGGACAGAAAACAGGAACGCTCTATATAAAATATATTACAATCTTGGGACAGACCACTAAAAAACAAAACACTCCTAGCATTAAAATAACTTTCCTGAAGAGGCAAACAGTAAAACATCAACAAAATTAAGAAAATGGAAGTCTCCCCAAGGGAACTTATCTGCCCAGCAAAGGGAAGGCAAACTGACAGTTGAGCCTTGAAAGCCTCAGGGGAGTGGAGTCTTTGGCGTCAGTAAAGCTCTGAAGACCTCTGCACCCAAACTTGTCTTTTAATCCAGCTCAGCTCGCACCAGCTGACAGATTGGTCAGTTTGGGAAGGTGTCCTGAAGCTTTGGAAGCTGTACAACTGTTATATCATTGGCAGAATATAACCCATAACAGCCAAGACTACTGCAGCAGTAACCAAGCAGGAGTAACCCTTTTCCCCTTTACTTAGATTATACTTTGAATCACTGGCAAAGAAAAATAAGGGACTTGGAAGTTCAAAAATACAATTGGCATGGTAATCAAGAAAAGTTGGCTTTATTTGCAGATGCTATTATTTTGTACCTGATAAAACCAGAACAATGACATTTCAGTGTTGTACAACATTGTGAGATAGTTTCAAGTCTATTCAAGATACAAAATTAATGAAGATAAAACAAAGCCAATAGCTGTAAACTATGCATGCACACACAAATTGGCTAAGCAATACCCAACAGAGACCCCCAAAGCAGACATCCAAGCAACGGCTACCCCACAACAACTTTCATGTATCACATACTTCACAAAGTCAGTGTGCCACGCAGTCGCAGCCCCTAAGGCTAAACAACACACCTAATACACTAGTAATTGGAGACTCTATTGTCAGGCACACTGAAGTCCCACTCACCAGACTGAACAAGGAGAAGGTCACTGTAAGCTGCCTGTCGGGTGCCAGGATCCGCCATATAACATAAGCACTCAAGTCACTCCACAGCAGGTACAAATATGACTCTGTCATTGTCCATGTTGGTGGAAACGACCTGAGATGTAACTCCCTGGACTACATGAAGAGAGACATAGAGGAGCTCTCTGATCATGTAGCCCAGGCCGGTATGACCCTGACCCTGAGTAGCATCTTGCCCTCACCAAGAATGATGCCACAGTATAAAGACAAGATGATCAATTTTAACAATTGGCTAAGCTATTGGTGTCATTCAAAGGGGATCCAATGTCTGTCAGCCTGGGATGACATGCTCGACAAGCCACTTTGCTTCACCAGGGACGGCTTGCACCTGTCACCCTTAAACTTTCGAATACTGGCTAAGGCTTTTGCCACCCCCATAGTGCCTTTTTTAGGCAAGGCTCAAAAGACAAACCCACCTCCATAGACAATACCAGAAACAAAAAACTAAGGGTAATGCTACTCAATGCCAGACGTCTAAACCTCAAGATGAATGCACTCAAGGCACTCCTCAGTATGGAGAAGATCAATATCTGTGCAGTAACAGAAAAGTACAGTTTTGTACCTACCATAAATGTAGATGTCCGATAGGTATGCATCTGCAGTCCTTACATATGGGTTGTCCTGCCTCAGGCAGCCCTTCGGTCGTTCTGATTCCAAAGTCTGGGTCCGGCGTCGGCTGATGTCGCCCTTTTCCCAGACGTCAGAGCGCCTGGGGTATAAAAGCGTCAGCCGACGCCATCTTCCTCAGTTTTTCTTGCCTCAGATGCCAGGTGCCCTCTAAGGAAGGCTAAATTTTGGAGAGATGAAAAAATTCCAAACATGCACAGCAATAAAAAACAAATACACCATAAAAGATAACCCCAGCTAGCTAAAATGAGGGACAGGTACCCAAAGAATACCACAGAGGGGTAGAAGGGAGGGAAAACCTGACTGCAGATGCATACCTATCGGACATCTACATTTATGGTAGGTACAAAACTGTACTATGTCCTTCAAGGATGCATCTGCAGTCCTTACATATGGGTAGAATACCGTAGCCAAGCTGGGGGTGGTAGGACCTAAGAAAAGGATGGTGTAGCTAACATGCCCTGCAGGACTGCAGTAGAAAAGCCTGCTCTGGATCTGGAATATAAAGGCAAGTTGTAATGCTTGGAAAATGTATGCACAGAGCTCCATGTAGCAGCTTCTAAAATGTCCTTTGTAGCCACCCCTCTTAAGAAGGCTGTGGAGGTGGCTGTTGCTCTGGTGGAATGAGGCCTGATGTTAGATGGCACAGCTTTTCCATGAAAGGAGTAACAGAATCGAATGCAATTTCCTATCCATTTTGAAATTGTCTGTTTGGAAATTGCTTTTCCTTGTACACCAGCAGCATATGCTACAAAGAGTTGGTCAGTTTTTCTGTAAGTCTTAGTTCTGTCCAAGTAGTAGCGCAACTGTCTGTGAATGTCCAGGGCATGCAGAAGTTTCTCTCCTTTATTTTGTGGATTTGGAAAGAAGGTAGGCAGGTGGATAGCTTGGTTCAGTGAGACCCTGGATACCACCTTTGGCATGAATGAAGGATTGGTTCTCAAAGAGACTCTGTCCTGATAGAAAATGAGAAATGGTTGTACTGCCATGAGGGCCTGTAACTCAGATACTCTTCTTGCTGAGGTTATGGCCAGAAGGAAGGCAGTCTTCCAAGACAGGAATTGTAGTTCTGAAGATGCTGCTGGTTCAAAGGGAGGTAGAGTTAATTTTTCCAACATGAAGTTAAGGTCCCATGTAGGCACTGGTGGTTTCCTTGGAGGGTTGATTTTTTTTATACCTCTTAGAAACTGCCTTAGCAGAGGATGAGAAAATACAGGTGGATCAGTGTTGTACTCTGCTGAAATTGCTGAAGCATGAATTTTTATGGAAGAATAAGAAAGGCCATTATGGAGCATTTCAGCCAAGTATTCAAGGATATGTGGAATGCTCATCACCGTAGGATCTTGACTCTTTGCGTTGCTCCATGTACGAAATCTTTTCCATTTTGCTGAATATGCCTTTCTAGTGGAAGGCCGCCGAGCTTCCATGATGATATCCTTTACCCTCTTGGATAGTTTATCCTGACGAGGAGTTAAGGTATTTTCCAGGCTGTCAGCTGCAAGGTTTTTAGGCTGGAGTGCAGAGTTTTGTAATTGTGCTGTGTCAGAAGAAGTGGCCATTGTGGTAGCCATTGTGGTAGAGGCCACAGTTTCGTGTGTGACATGCTCTTTAACAGTGGGTACCAGTGTTGTCTTGGCCAGTTCGGAGCTATCAGAATCACTTTTGGTTGCTCTGTCCTGATCTTCAGTAAGACCTTGGTCATTAACGGTAGAGGTGGGAATGCATATACTGTTAGAGCATTCCAGCTGAAGGAGAGGGCGTCCACTTTCCATGCTTGAGGATGGTATGTCCTTGTGCAGAATTTCTTCAGTTGGTGGTTGTGGTGGGAGGCAAAAAGATCTATGTCCGGCCTTCCCCATGATTGTGCTATCTGAAGAAAAATGTCTGGGTGCAACATCCATTCATGTGGATCCATGATGTTTCTGCTTAGGCTGTCCGCCAGTACATTGTCCTTTCCTGGTACGAACTGGGATTGCAGCTCTATATTGAGTTTTAGGGAAAGTTCCCAAAGATTCATTGCCAGCCTGCAAAGAGGGTAGGAATGGGTACCTCCTTGCTTGTTTATGTACCACATAACTGTGGTATTGTCTGTCTTTATTAGCAGGTGACCTTGATGCAGGAAGTGTTCGAAGGCCTCGATTGAATGTATCACTGCCAGCATTTCCTTTTGGTTGATGCGCAGGCGCAATTCTTTTTGTGTCCATTGCCCTTGAATGCATCTGCCCTCCATGTGCGCTCCCCATCCATGGTCGGAGGCGTCCGTTGTAATGGTTTGGCTGATATGTGGCTTGCTGAAAGGCAGACCCATGTTTGACTGGCTTGCCTGAGCCCACCACAGAAATTCCTTTTGAAGGCATGGAATGAGGGGGATCAAAGTTTCTAGGCTGTGACTGTGTTGAGACCATAGACTCCTCAGGTACCATTGTAGTTTCCTCATATGCAGCCTTGCTTGTGGAATCAGAAGAATGCAAGATGCCATGAAACCCAGGGCCTGCAGGATTTTCCTTGCTGTCAGCTGGGTTTGTGTTGTCAGGTTTCTGAAATAATCCGGTAATTGTTCTTGTTTTTCTTCTGTGAGAAAAGCCATTTGGGTGTTTGTATCCAGTTTTGCACCCAAGAAAATTATTCGTTGGGATGGAACAAGTCTTGATTTCTGAATGTTGACTGTGTATCCCAAGGCCTGTAGTAGGCGGATGGCATAGTTCAAGTGTTTTACCAATGTTTGTTGGCTGTCCGCTTGTATAAGGCAGTCGTCCAGGTATGGGTATATTTGAATCCCCTGAAGTCTGCAATGTGCAATTACTGATGCCAGGCATTTCGTGAATACTCTGGGCGCATTAGATAAGCCAAAGGGTAATGCTGAGAATTGATAATGCTCTGAACCTGCAAGAAATCTGAGGTGTCTTCTGCAACTTTGTCTGATAGGGACATGCAGGTATGCCTCCTTGAGGTCTAGAGTTACCAGCCAGGACCCCTTGCCCAGCATGGGAAGGAGTTGCTGTAAGGTCAGCATTTTGAATTTTGGCACGATGAGATAAGTATTCAGTGTGGACAAGTCCAGAATAGGCCTCCATTGCTTTTCTTTTCTTGGAACAAGGAATAGTCTGGAATAAAATCCTTGGCCTTGTTCTGTGAAAGGAACCTTTTCTATTGCCTTCATTTGTAGTAGGTTGGAAATTTGCTTGAAAGCCTCTGCCCTTTGATTTGGTGGCAGGTTTGGCATGCCTTGTCTTTTTGGTAATGTATGAAAACGGAATCTGTATCCTTTGTCTATTACTTGCAGTATCCATTTGTCCTTTGTAATATTGTGCCAATTTTCTGAGAATAAAGATAGCTTTCCGCCCAAAGGTGCTTCCAATTGAGCCCTGGTTGGCGGAGTCAAAGTCAAGTCATTGAGATTGTCCTTGCGCAGTAGTTGTAGGTCCTGCACTACCTCTCTGGTTAGGAGGCTGCCATTGCCGTCCTCTGTAGGAGCCTCGAGCTTGCCCTCTACCTCTGGCACGCCTGTTTTTGCCTCTTTGAAATCTGTCTGTGTCTGGAAAGGACCAATTCTTAGAAGGCCAATTTCTGCTGAATCTTGGTGGTTGGACCTGGAGAAAATCTTTGACCGTTTGTACTGATTTAGCCTTTTCCTCAAATTTCTTTAAGACCTCTTGAGCCGTGGAACAAAATAACTTTTGTTTTTGTAGTGGTGCATCCAGAAGCTTTGCTTTAACATGATCTGGCAGTGTTTGTTCCTTCAGCCAAGCATGTCTACGTATGACTGCACCTGTCATTGCTGACTTACATGAAGCTTCCAATGCATCATAACCACACTGTAAGAAATGGTTGCTAACCTGCTGGGAGTTATGCACCAGATCCTGAAGCGCCTTGCGATCTAGGGGTTCAGGCGAGGTTAGTTTTTTATGCAATTCATCTAACAGATACTCTTGATACTGTATCATATGGAATTGACAATTTAATGCTCTCCTAGAAAGTGTGGAAGAAGTATACACTTTTTTACCCCATCTCTAAAGCCCTGGATTCCCTTTCAGAAGGAAGTGGATTCTTAGTAGTGGTGGTTGTAACTCCTTTAGGGCCCTGGGAAATAGTTTCTGGGTCAGCAGAGTGGCCCCTGTAAAGGAATAGATGTGAGTCCGGGACCCTGTAGTACCTGTCGGGTTTGACAGGAGCCGGAGGAAGGGAGTCAGGGGAAATACTAGACTCAGAGTACACATCTTCTATAACATTTAAAACAGGAGGAATAGCCAAAGGTCTATGCTGAGGTAAATGCAAAAAAGTCCTTAACCTCTTCCTGGAATCAGAGAATTCCTGGCCTTGCCATTTGAAATGCTCTCTCATGGAGTGAAGGGGTCTCCCCAAAAGAAAACTCTTCAGGGGGGGAGGCCGAGGGAATAGATTCCTCTGCATCAGAATCCTCGTAGGCTGGAAGGGCCTCCTCCTGGTAGTCTGAATGGGCAGTCTCATCTTAGGCCTCATCAGAAGACTGGGGATCCGTCTGCTCAACCCTGGGCCTTTTGCCTGGAGGTGGTTGAGAGCCCCTGTCTGGATGCGGCTGAGAGCCCCTGATTAAGGAAATAAGGTCTTCAGTCAAACTTAAAATTTGTGAACCGGTAGTGGATCCCTGAGGAATAGCCTTGGGAGGGAGAGATTTTGGCTGTTTAGCAGCTTTAGCACGTGTAAAGGCCTTAATGGACATGGATACAGGAGGCCTGGCTGCCCCACGTGCTGGAGTAGTTTTATCAACAGAAATGGTGTCGGATATTTCCTGAGCACCGGTTTCAGACGGAAATTCTATGACCGACCCAGTGGTGGCCTCCGGTACCGAAGTTACCGGCTGTGCGGTGTCGTCGGTCGGAAGCAGTTGAGATTCGGCTTCAGTATAGACCGAGGCACTCGCGGTAGGCCTAGGCGTGGAGTCGGCCGAAACTGCGGACCGCGTGTGTCGGTCCTTATCCTTTCGTTTTTTGGGTAAATGAGCTGTCGGAAGCTCCGACGGCATGATATAACAGAAGTTTTCCCCAGAATATTCCTCTGCAAACTCAGCCCGACGCCTAAGAGTGCGTTTATTGAAGGAAGCACAGGCTGTACAGGCCGAGACGTCGTGGTCTGGGCCTAGGCAGGGTAAGCAGTAAGAGTGGAAATCCTTATGAGGTATTTGTTTCCCACAAGTTAAACAATTATTAACTTTAACCGTTTGATCTGACATCGGCTGAGGCAAGAAAGAGTCCCCAACAGGGTACTTAGCTTTTTTGAAGACTTCGGTAGCTGAAATCACAGGAGCTGGCCGACTGGCACTTGCGAACTGCTTCTGCTTCGCGGCAAGAAAGACCGAGGAAGATGGCGTCGGCTGACGCTTTTATACCCCAGGCGCTCTGACGTCGGGGAAAAGGGCGACACCAGCCGACGCCGGACCCAGACTTTGGAATCCGGCCGACCGAAGGGCTGCCTGAGGCAGGACAACCCATATATAAGGACTGCAGATGCATCCTTGAAGGACATCCAGGTTCAAGGCTCCAGACAGCACCCCAGCACTACTAGGATTCAACTCATACCATTCTTTTCAGCCCCAGAACTCAGACCGAAATACTAAAGGCGGGGGAGTATCCACTTTCATCAAGGATACACACACCTCCAGGTTAGTGGCACTGCACGAGGTAGCGGAAATCATCCATGTGCAACTAACAGTAGGTAAAACTGCTTTTCAGTTTGTAGCCTGCTACAGATCACCCACCTTGTCTCAGGACCCCCACTCGGCATTCCTGAGAATATAAAGGTCTCACCAAACACCATGATATTGGGAGATTTCAACTACCCAAACACTGACTGGGAAAACTACTCAAGTCCCAACTCTTTTGCCCAACGGTTCCTGGAGTTTATAAACTCAAATTCCATGGAACAACTGGTCACCACTTCCACAAGAGGGGACAACATACTGGACTTGGTCATCACCAACATGGGAGCTCAATGTTCCACACCAGAGGTAAACCCCTCGTTGGTAAGATCAGACCATAAACTAATCACAATGGACATCCACATCCCGACCCCACCTCCAGCCAAGGAAACCACTGTGAAAAATTTCTCAAAAGCAAACTTCACACTTCTCAAGACCGAGGTGGAAAGTTTCAAAGCCCCCGGGCAAATGGAAAATGCTTCCCAAACCGCAGAATCCTTTACAAATGCACTCTATGAGCACCTACAGGAATGCATGGATCGTGCCATCCCAAGCAAAATCAAGACTCACTCCTCCAAAAACAGGAGAACAGCCTGGTGGACCCCGGCCATAAATAAGCTATACAACAGAAGGAGGAAACTATTACATGATAAGGCAAAATCCCAAAAAAGGAAGGCATCCCTGATCAGTACTAGCAAGAAACTTCAATCTCTCACAAAATCATCAAAGGCTAGCTTTGAAGGAAAAATTGCCAAAGACTCTAAAGATAATCACAAGGCGTTCTTTAGCTACGTCAAGAATCTGGGTGGCAACTCTCAGATCTGCTCTGAGCTGGTGCAAAATGGCACAAAATACACTGAACCCACTGACATTGCCAACATCATGACAGACAGGTTCAGTGCAAACTTTACCCCCCTTCCCCCCCAAAAGTGCCAGTGTCTATCCCAAAAGAATGCAGTCCCCCAGACATCACAGACACACAGGTGAAAGCAGCCCTCTCCAAAGTAAAAAACACAGCATCAATGGGACCGGATGGTATTCCGGGCTGCGTCTTACACAAGCTCCAAAATGAACAAAACCCCCACATAAATTCACTGTTCCAATTCAGCCTTACCACAGGTTATGTACCCAAAGAATGGCGTACAGCAACAGTGATACCGCTCCACAAAGGTGGCGCCACAACGGATCCCGGGAACTATCGCCCTATAAGCCTGACTAGCCTGGTCTGCAAGGCTATGGAGCGCATCATCATGGATCTCATAAACAAAGACATTGGGAACCTCCAAATACTGGAACCTACTCAATTCGGCTTTGTTAAAGGCAGATCCTGCCTCTTAAACCTAGTTGACTTCTTCAAAATACTAACCAAAACTATAGATGAGGGAAAGGTAGTCCACACAGCCTACCTGGACCTCGCAAAGGCCTTCAACACAATACCCCAGTCTGGCATCATAAATATGCTTACCAGCTTAAATATTAATCCATATGTCACAAGATGGGTTGCAAACTGGCTCAGGGATAGAACTCACATGGTCAGAGTCGCGGGTGCCATGTCCGACTCTAAACCGGTTACAAGTGGCACCCCACAGGGCTCAGTCCTGGGACCCCTCTTGTTCAGTATATACTTCTCTGAGGTGCATGCAAACACGGGAGGACTGTGGCTTTCCAAGTTTGCAGATGATTGCAAACTGGGAGCCATAATAGACTAGCCGGCTGACACAAGCATCCTCCAGAAGGGCCTTACGGAAACGGATACCTGCTGTCAGAACCATGGCCTCAAGCTAAATGCCAAAAAATGCATAGTCATCCCCTTTGGGAAAAACAAAGTGCCCACTAACTACCACATGGGAGGTAATCCACTAAGTACGGAAGAAGTAATTAGGGATCTGGGGACGCAAGTAGATAGTAACCTCTCCTTTGACCATCACATTGCCAAGGTGGTTAGAAAAACCTTCTATTTAGCTCACCTAATCACAAAAGGGTTCACATCTAGATCAAGAGAGGTCACTGTGCCCCTCTACTCATCAGGCCCATAATTGAGTACAACGCCCCATTTGGGATGTACCTTACCTGACACCTGCAACAGCTGGAGAGACTTCAAAAATACCTCACCAAGAGGATCGTGGGCCTCAAACAGATGCCCTATGCAGCTCAACTAAAGAAACTCCAGCTCTACTCAGTTGCTTACCGCCTACTCAGAGGCGATCTCTGCCTGACATACAAGGCCATGTCTAGCCCGGAATTGTTGGACATGCTCCACCTCAAGAAAACCAAATCCATTAGAGCTACACACTTCAGGGATTTAAACCTTAGCACAACAATAGATAGTACATGCTGGAAGGATAGATTCATATCCCAAAGGCTTCCCTCGCTCTGGAATAGAATCCCAAGTCCATGTTAGGCAGAGCCCCTCGCTGACCCTCTTCAAGAGAAATCTTGATGAGTGGATGGGAAATCGTAAATTTACTCCTGGGATCACTTCTATGGACCTGCTGGGCAGAGGCTCGGGAATCTAGTCTAAAAGGGAGGCAAAAGCCAACACATTCTGGCTAGGCTTATAAATGCCCTAGGGCAGATAGCCTAGTACCTACCTATGAACCTATACTTATGGGGACATGATAAAAGTATTCAGCAGTATGGGCTAAAAGATTGTCATGGCAGCTAAAAATATGTGAGAAGAGGCTAAACAAAAGATAATTCAAACACTGAGAAACTGGAAGCCCTGTTTTATGGAAATGGATAGCAAGATACAAATCGATGAAAAATAGTTTTAGTCCCTTTAGTTTTATACTCAGGTTACATTTATCAACCACAGGAAAAGTTGTGGATAGCAATTAATAAAAGTTGAAGGATTTTATGTGGAAGGGGAAAGAGGGCAAGAGTCAAGTGGGATAAGTTTTGCCTTCCAATCGAACAAAGTGGCTCAGGATTACCTGATTTGTAGGGATATTTCACAGCTACACAGTTAAGACTCCTATTCATAGCACAAACAGTGCTTTAATTCAAAATGGAAAGGGATGATGATGAAATGGGAGGAGCTCAAGAAATAAGGAGAGACTGGGATTTTGGATGCAGATCCTTAAGAACAACAACAATACAGAATATATTTATAAAGTACCGGAAGGTATTCTAAGAATTAAGCCAACATGAGAATAAAGAAAGAAGATTCTTACAATATGGATCACTGTAATTAGGGATACAGACAAGAGAGAAGTCTGGAATTTATTGGAAAAAATTGTCATATGAACCACGGTACTGGGAACAAATAGAATGGGAAGAGGTCACATTTGGACTGCAAGCTAGAAACTGCCTTCCCTTATCAAGGGTTGGGAAGGTGGCCTAATGGTTAAGGTGTTTGCCTTACAAACACAAAATGCAAGGTTTGAGTCTCACAAGGAATAATTAGCTAGGCTTAAAATGGCTCACAAGGGCAATTAGCCTAGTACTAATCTATGAATCTATGAAAGGATTGATATCAGAGTACAGACAAAGGAATATAAGGATCCTATGTAAAAGACCAGCACTGGTACAGTTTTTAGAAGAATCTAGAACAGAAGCTGCTGCTAAAATTGGATAATTTGTAGGGCATATAAAATACTGCATGATAACTGCAGGAATCAAATAAGCAGAGGGTAGAAAGGATTGGGAAGAGAGAGAGTGGATAAGCAATTCACAACAAAACAATGGGAAGACATATGTATGGCTCTCAAATATGCAACAAAGTCTAGACAATTTAGGATTTTTGCATGGAAGTGTCTACGTAGGTATTGTTATACCCCAAGCAGACTCCAAACAATTTTTCCTCAGACAGATTGCAAAGGTTGGAGGTGTGATGGGAACCCCTTTATTGCATTATCACTTATGACATAGGCAAATTTACATTTATACAAAAAATAAAACTGCACTAACAAATTAACTTTAACAAACATTATACTTCACATATATTGCTACATCATATAACCTAAGCAACATTACATAAATTATTCAATTCCTGTCTCCTGCCTCTCTTTTTTTTTTTTTTTTTTTTTAAAGAAACATCTTTATTAAACCATCACTTATGGCATAAACAATCATACATTTATATAAATGAAAACAAACCACACCAACACAGTCCTAGTTGCAATAATTTTACATCAAACCATAATAACACATTCCCACTTGCAAACATTATGCATCACTTATAACCCAACCAATCGTTTTCAGTCAAGCATTACATATCTCATTTATGTCCTGCCTTCATTTAAACCTCATTCCTCCCCTGTAGGCATTGTTCCCACAATTCCCTTTTTTTCCTATGTAGTTTGCTCCTACCTTTTTCTAAAGATCTCAGTTCCAGTTGTTTTACCTCTGTTATATTCACTACTTCTAATATAGTTGGTTTAGATTTCAGTTTCCACTTTCTAGTAATTTTTTGGGAGTGTAATGAGTTGGCAGACTTTAAAAATTCCCTGCAGAGCACTCCATCAGAAATACTGGGTGAGCAAATTGGTGTAACTAAGGGAATAATTTTTTGTGCTATGACACAATCGGAATTGCATAGACATAGTAAGGCCTTGCAGAGTTTAATTCTGGTGACTGCCAAAAAAAGCAATTACTAGAAAATGGAAATCATAGTCTAAATCAATCGTACTAGAAGTAGTGAATATAGTAGGTGATAAAAGAACTCAGAAAGGTTGTTTTAGAAAAAAGTAGGAGCAAATTACATAGAAAATGAAAATATGGGAACAATACATGCATAATAATGTTTTAGATGAGGAATTAAGTTTAAGGGAAGGCAGGAACTGAATGAGCTATGCAATGTTTGATTGCCAAGACTGTATAGAAGATTGTATGTTATGTATAATATTTTTTAATGAAAATATATCAATATTGTTTTTTTCATTTATCATTTATACAAATTATTACAAACAAATAATTCAATAAAAGATTTTTTAAATGACTACTGCAGCAGTGAGCAATATGATGAACATCAAGCATAACTTTAGGTGGGTTAAACAGAACAATGCTGTGGAATTTATTCTGAATATTTATACCTAATGGCGCACTGCTACAGTCATCCCACTACAAAAAGGAGGAGCGACTACAGACCCTGTGAACTATTGCCCCATTAGCCTGATGAGCCTGATATGCAAAGCTATGGAACGCATCAACATGTACCTAATAAACAAGGATATAGGGAATCTCCAAATGCTGGATCCTATACAGTTTGGTTTTGTGATGGGTAGATCATGCCTGCTCAACTTGGTCAACTTCTTTGAGTCAGTCACCAGAGCTGTGGATGAAGGCAAGGTGGTTCATACAGCCTACCTTCATCTGGCCAAGGCCTTTGATGCCATTCCTCACTCAGGAATCATAGAAAAACTCACTAAGCTAGGCATCAACCCCTATATCACTAGGTGGGTTGTAAAATGGCTCACAGATAGAACCCACAGTGTGAAAGTAGCTAACTCCAAGTCAGACTGTCGACCAGTCATGAGTGGTGTCCCACAGGGTTTGGTCCTGGGTCCTCTCCTGTTTGGTATCTACTTCTCTGAAGTCCAGGCCAACACAAAGGGACTCTGGCTGACGAAGTTTGCAGACAATTGCAAGTTGGGAGCCATTATTAACTCCCCAAGTGATGCTGACATCCTATAGAAAGGCCTCACTGAGACCAATGACTGGTGTCAGAACCATGGCCTTAAACTCAATGCCAAAAAATGTGTCATATCCTTTGGGAAAAACCTGGTTCCCACTGAACACAGAAGGCGTTATGAGAGATCTGGGAACACAGCTCGACCTCTCTTTTGACCACCACATTGCCACTGTGGTCAGAAAGTCCTTCTATGTGGCACATCTCATTATTAAGGGTTTTGCATCCAGGAAGAAAGAGGTCATTCTCTCCCTCTACTCTTCCCACATTAGGCCAATCATTGAGCACAATGCCCCATTTGGCATGTACCTCACTAGACACCTGCAACAACTGGAGAGGCCGCAAAAGTACCTCACAAATAGGATCCTAGGCCTTAAACAGGTGTCCTATATGGACAGACTAAAAAAACTCCAATCATTCTCTGTCTCATATCACCTACTTAAAGGCGATCTCTGCTTGACTTAGAAAGCCATGTCTGACCCAGCTCTGTTTAGAAATGCTACATCTGAAGAAATCCCAGTCCCTCCGCACCACATGCTCCAGAGACCTCAACCTCATTACCACAATCAACAGAACTTGCTGGAGGACAGGTTCATAACCCAGAGACTGCCCATGCCACGGAATAGACTTCCTATACATGTCAAGCACAGCACCTCACTGGCCCTCTTCACCTGAGGAAGCAATATGTGAAAGCGCTTGTGTGACAATAAAGAAGACTTCTTATACTTTTATTTTTCGATTCAAGTCTGCTTTTTTACCTTTATTGAAGACTGAAGACTGCTTTTTTACTTTGATTTGGACACTGCAGCCTTACCTCAGCATTTTTTCTAGAAATCTTGATGAGTTGATAGGAAATAGAAAATTTACCCCAGGGATCACTCCAGTGGTTTTACTTGACAGAGGCACTGGGAACTAAGGTCGGGTAGCACAATGCCAGGGTAATCTTATGGGCTAGGCTTGTAAAGGCTCCAAAGCCATAAGCCTAGTACACACCTATGAACCTATGCAAATCACCATAGACAAAATCCCATAAAATACCCTAGCAAGCTTTGAGTCACCCTCCATGTCCCTAGAATCTCACAGCTCATGCCTAGACCTACTGCAGGCACACACCATTAAACCAAATATTTTATTAATGGGAGACTTAAACTACCTCTTTATAAACAGGGAAACAAACACCTCATACTCGCAGACATGATTCCTGGACTTTATTAACACAAATACCCTTGACCAGATAGTGTGCACACCTGCCAGAGGTTTGAACATAGTGGGACTTGATACTCACCAATATGGAAAGAGCGCTGTAACCCATCCCACCCCACCCCTGCCAAGCCATGTCCTCACTGAGATTGGACCATAAAGCAGTCTCCTTTGAGATAAAAATCAGCTTGGCAAACCCTGTAACAGTGAGAACTATTCCAAAGCAAATCAAACTACTTCCTATTAATTTCTTATTAAGCGACAGTTTGGTTTGTGAGGGACACTGCATTTTGACACTATCCACAGTAACCTATGCAGAATTGTTCAGAGAGACCCTGTACAACCATGTAAATGGCTGTAGAGGGGCTGCTGTATTTACTAGAAGCTGAAAGCAACCTCTAAAAACAAACCACAGAATCCTCACCTTAACAAGGTATATACCAAAAGGGAAACAAAAGTCATGGCTAAAATCAGGAACAACAACTTCCATAATAACAGGATCTCTTTAATTAAACTAAACAGGAAACTATGAGGACTAATCAAGTCCAACAAGGCCAATTATGAGGTCAAGATAACCTCAAAGGCTAAAGACAACCTCAAGGCCTTCTATAGCTATGCCCCAAACCTCCAAGGCAGCACACATCACTGTGCCGAACTGGTGGTCAATAAAGCCACCGTCACTGAGCGTAGTGAATTTTCTGGCTGACAAACTCAGCTCAAACCCCCAGACCCTCCTTGCTTCCCTCCATGAAACATCTACTAGCATAACCCATGCCCAACTATTAACAGGGAGAAGGTCCTGGTGGTGCTCACCAAGGCCAAAAACACAGACTCAGTGGGCCCTGACAATATTCCTGGATGCCTCCCAAATAGCTTGAAACATGATCTAACTGGACCACTTGAGTCAACTAAAGCCTCAAAATATTCTTTGTACCACAAGAATGAAGGACTGCAACAGTTATTCCACTTCACATGGGTGGAACCTCAACCTAGCCCGGAAACTACAGACCTACGAGTCTGACTAGTCTAATATGCAAAGTCATGGAAATGATCAACCAACACATAGGCAAACTTCAGAAACTGGACCAAACTACATTTGGCTTTGTCAAGGGGAAGGTCATCCCTACTAAACCTGCTGGACTTCTTTAAGAAGGTTACCAACAAAACAATGGAGAAAAGGAAAACAGTGAATACCGCCTACCTGGACTTGTCTAAGGAGTTCATTGCAATACCCACTCAGGTAGAGTCAACAAAACTGGGCATAAACCCCCCTACATAACTCGCTGGATTGCCAGCTAGCTCAGGTCAGGACTGGTAAAACCACCTCTACTAAGAGACTGGTCACCTGTGGGGTATGTCAGGACTCATTGCTGGGACTGCTCCCATTTGGCATCTACTTCTCGGAGATGACTTCAAACTGAGAGCTATGACTAATTTCCCCCATGACACAAACATCTTACAAAAGGGTCTGACACAAGCAAATGACTAATGCCAAAGATATGGATTAAAGCTCAATGCCAAGAAATACATTTTACTGCCTTTTAGAAAAACTGCCATGGAAACTAATTACTCCACTTAAGAAACCCTTAAGAGATGACCCAATATTCATAGTACTTTAACTACACTAATATCCTTTATGGACCTAGTTAATACAGCCCATGACTCCACTTTACTTCTGGATTTATCTCACAAACTCCTCCTTTTCCAGCTTCAGACTATCTTCATCCCACAACTGGTTCAAAAGTTACCTATCAGACAGAGAACATGCTGTAAAATGGCAACACTCCATATCCCCATATATTCACAACCCCACCAATGTCCCCCAATGCTCCATATTAGGACCTCTACTGTTTAATATTTTCAGTGACAACCTCCACTTATCATCGCAACAAGGGTCTCTTGTTCAGTACGCAGATGACTTTACTATAATCTGCTCAGCGGAAATTTCACCGCAGCTACAACAAATCACTCACTCTGCGTTTACCACCATAGAGACATTGCTCGACAATAGCCACCTGTCTTTAAACTCAAATAAAACCAAGCTCATTATATTCACTCCAAAGAAAAATACTGTCATTAATAAATCTTATTTCCACATATTTTCCCTGAACCACCCAAAATTCAAATTAGTTTACTCAAATCAAACCACTAGGTGTTATAATTGAAGAAGAAAAAATCTGACCCACACTTACAAAACAACATCAGCAAGACTCTCAAAAAAATGGGACTTCTCTACAGGCACAAACATTTCCCCTCCCTCCCTACAAAAAGTACAGCTGTGTACACTTACCATAAATGTAGATGTTCGAGTGTCTTCACTACTGCAGTCATCACTGTAGGGTTCTTCCTGCCGGCAGGCAGTCCTCGGTCGGCCAGAATCCCAAAGTCTGGGTCCGGTATCGGCTGTTCAGCCATGCTCCCTGACGTCAGAGTGCCACGAGTACAAAGCTGCCAGCCGACGCCATGTTTTCCAGTTTTTCTTGCCTCAGATGTCAGGTGCCCAAAAGAGAAGGCTAATAGAAAAACAAAAATGTAACATACAATAAACCCCATACCCTGTAGCAAATACACCTCAGAAGAAGGGTGAAATAGGAAACCACAGTAATAAAAGTGTAAGAGGGGACAGGAGGGTGGGTAACCCAGACTGCAACAGTGAAGACACTCGAACATCTACATTTATGGTAAGTGTACACAACTACACTATGTTCATTGTGTTTCACTGTTGCAGTCATCAGTGTAGGTTTGAATCCCAAAGCTGAGATAAAGGGTGGTGGTTATAGAGTAGAAGGGGCGGCTAGAAGGCCCTGCAAGACTGCAGAAGCAAAGCCTGCCCTAGACTTAGAATAAAGAGGGAGATTATTGTGCTTAGAGAAAGTATGCACTGAACTCCAAGTTGCAGCTTCCAAAATATCTTTAGTAGGTACTCCCCTGAGAAAGGCAGCTGAAGTAGCAGCAGCTCTGGTAGAGTGAGTCCTAATTTTTCCTGGGATTTGCTTTCCATGATGAGAGTAACAAAATCTGATTCCATGAGCAATCCATTTAGAAATGGTCTGTTTTGAAATAGCTTTGCCTTGGGAATTTGCTGCATAAGAAACAAACAATTGCTCTGTTTTCCTGATATCCTTGGTTCTGTCCAGGTAAAAACAAAGCTGCCTGCGCACGTCCAAGGAATGCAAGATCCTTTCCCCCTTATTTTGTGGATTAGTGAAAAAGGTTGGCAGTGAACAGTTTGGTTTAAAGCCACTTTAGAAACCACTTTAGGCATGAAAGTAGGATTAGTCCTTAGAGACCCTGTCTTGATGAAAAATAATATAAGGTTCCACAGCCATGAGAGCTTGTAACTCCGAGACTCTCCTGGCTGAAGTCAAAGCCAGTAGGAGAGCTGTCTTCCATGATAAAAACTTAATATCAGATGTGGCAGCAGGCTCAAAAGGAGGCAGAGTAAGTTTTTCCAGAACATAGTTGAGGTCCCAGGCAGGTATGGGTGGTGTCCTAGGGGGCCTTAAATTCTTTGCTCCTCTGAGATATTGTTTCAGTAGTGGATGCGAAAAGATTGGAGGATCCGTATTGTAATGTGCAGAGATAGCTGAGGCATGTATTTTTATGGAGAAGGATAAACCCTTATGTAACATGTCTGTCAGGTAATGTAAAATCAATGGAATATTAGGAATGAGAGGATCCGAACTCTGAGCACGCATCCAGGTGCAAAATCTCTTCCATTTACCTTCATAAGATTTTCTAGTGCTAGGTCGTCTGGCTTCTAAGACGACATCCATGACCTGTTTGGGGAGGGTAGGATTAATCATAGACCCTGAATACGCCAGGCTGCCAGGCTGAGAGTTTTGATATGAGAGTGCAGAATCTGGCCCTGGTGTTGGGACTAAAGATATCGAGTCTGAGGTAGAATCCAAGGAGGCTCCTGGGATAGATTCATCAGTGTTGAGTACCAAAATTGACGAGGCCAATTTGGGGCCAGTAAAATCATCTTGGGTTTGTCCTGCTTTATCTTTAATAACACCCGTGGAAGAAGAGGTAGAGGAGGAAAGGCATACCCCGAGAGGTTCCTCCAACTGAATGAGAGAGCATCCACTTTCCTTGCTAGTTTGTGATATGTCCTTGTGAAAAAAATCTGTAACTGGTAGTTGAGGGGGGATGCAAATAGATCTATGTCCGGGCAGCCCCAGGCTTCTGTAATCATCTTGAATATTTAGGTGTCTAGCATCCACTCTGATAGGTTCCTGCTCAGGCTGTCTGCCAGAATATTTTGTTTCCCTGGCAGGAACTGAGCTTGTAGGTCCACTTTGCAAGCTAGAGCTGTGTTCCATAGAGTCATGGCTAGTCTGCAAAGGGGGTAGGAGTGTGAACCCCCTTGCTTGTTTATGTACCACATAACTGTGGTGTTGTCTGTCCGTATCAGTAGTTGTCCTGGCTGTAGAAGATCCCTGAAAGCCAAGAGGGCATTCTGTACAGCTAACATCTCTTTTAAATTGATATGTAGGTGCTTCTGATCCTCTGTCTAAAAACCTTGCAGGCCTTTCCCCTGCAAGTGGGCTCCCCATGCATAATCCGAGGCGTCCGTGGTTAACACTTGGTTGGCTGGTGGCAGACTGAAGGCTTTCCCTTTGTTCTGAAGACATGCCATGGCCCACCAATGGAATTCCTTTTGTAGGCAAGGCAAGACAGCAATCTGTGTGTCTAGACTGTGGCAATGCTGGGACCATACACTTTTTAGGTACCATTGTATTTTTCTCATATGCAGTCTTGCATACGGTATGAGAAGGATGCAGGAGGCCATGTAACCCAAAGCCTGCAGGAATTTCCTTGCAGTTAGCTGAGACATTAACGCCAAGGTTTTGAAAGTTGAAGCCAACTGAAGTTGTTTTTCAGATGTCAGGAATGCCATCTGGGTTGTTGTGTTTAGAAGAGCACCCAGAAAAGTTATCTGCTGTGTGGGTGTCAAATTTGACTTTTTTATGTTCACAGTGAATCCCAGGTACTTGAGTAGATTTTGAACAAATTCCAGGTGCTGGAGCAGGACATCCTTGCTGTCTGCTTGAATAAGGCAGTCGTCCAGATAAGGGTAAATTTGAATTCCCTTGAGTCTGCAGTAAGCTACTACTGGTGCCAGGCACTTGGTGAAGACCCTGGGCGCAGTAGGCAAGCCAAAGGGCAGCGCAGAGAATTGGTAATGTTTTGAGCCGGCCTTGAACCTGAGATATTTTCTGCACGCCTGTCTGATGGGGATGTGTAGGTAAGCCTCCTTTAAATCCAATGTCACCATCCATGCATTTTTGCTCAACATTGGCAGGAGCTGCTGCAGAGTACGCATCTTGAACTTTGGTATCTCCAGGAAAGTATTTAATACTGACAGATCCAGGATGGGTCTCCAGGAATTTTGTTTTCTGGGAACTAGAAAGAGCCTTGAGTAAAAGCCTTGCCCCGCCTCTGATTGTGGAACCGGTTGTATGGCCCTCATAGCCATGAGGGATCCCACCTGGTTTAATGCCTCTGCCCATTGATGTTTTGGTAGGTCTGGCCATCCGTTTGGTCTTGGCAAGGTATGAAAGTGGGATTTGTAACCTCTTGAAACTACATCCAGAACCCACTTGTCTTGGGTTATGTAAGTCCAATTTTGGTGAAAAAGAGCGAGTTTTCCTCCTAAAGGGGCTTCCAGGAGAGAAGTTCCTGGAGCCATGCAGGGGGAGTCATTGAGCCTGTTTTCTGTAAGATTGAGGCCTGTCCTCTCCACCCCTGGGGGTGGGAGCACTCCACTGCCTAGGTCTGTAAGAGGTCTGTGCTTGGGCCCTCCCTCTGGAGCGCCTATATCTACCCCGCTGAGGCCTGTCCGAGCTGGGAAAGGACCAATTTTTAGTTGGCCAATTTCTGCTAAATCTTGGGGGCTGAACCTGTAAGAAATCCTTAACTGTTTGCATGGATTTTGCCTTATCCTCCATTATCTTTATCACCTCTTCAGCCTTAGAGCCAAACAAAACATTATGCTGAACAGGAGCATCCAGTAACTTTGCTTTCACTTGATCAGGCAAGTTTTGTTCCTTTAACCAAGCACGTCTTCTAATGACTGTGCCAGTGGCAGCCGCCCTGCATGAAGCCTCCAAGGCATCAAAACCACAGTGTAAGCCATGCTTCCCCACCTGCTCAGTAGCATGTAGCAAATCATGTAATTCCTTATTATCTGCACAAGCAGAAATGGTACCTAGCTTTTGTTTCATAACAGACAGCAAAAATTGCTGATATTTTAGCATATGAAATTGACAATTTAAAGCCCTAATGGATAAAGTAGCAGAAGTGTTCACTTTTTCTGCCCCATCTCTCCAAAGCTCTAGAATCCTTATCTGACGGAATAGGGTTTTTAGCAGAGGCGGCCTTAACACCCTTAGGACCCTGAGAAATGGTTTCTGGATCAGCAGCAGGATTTTTATAAAGAAACTGGTGGGAGTCAGGGACCCTGTAATATCTGTCAGGCTTTGCAGGAGCTGGAGGAAAGGAGTCAGGAGTTAAATTAGCCTCAGAGAAAACATCATCCACAATATCCAAAATAGTAGGAATAGCCAGGGGTCTGTGTTGGGGAAGAAGAAGGAAATCCCTAAGCCTTCTCTTAGATTCAGAGTACTCCTGTCCTTCCGAGTGAAAATGTTCCCTCATGTCATGTAGAGTTTCCCCAAAAGAAAAATCCTCAGGGGGAGAAGCTGAAGGAATGGATTCCTCAGCATCCGAATCCTCATAAGGAGGGAAAGTATATTCCTGTTCAGAGGAAGACACTGAAGAAATAGATGCCTGATCAGAGGATTCATAATCCAATTCTTGCCTTGACCTTTTGTCTGGAGGGGGATGTGAACCCCTAATCATAGTTAGTAAGTCCTCCACCATTTTAAGCATTTGTCTCTGAGACTTGGGTCCCGGATCAGAGGAGGCCTGGGCTTGAGTCTTTGATTTAGAAGGAGTCTTTGCCTTTGTCTTTATTTGAAGCTGTGTAGGCCTGAAAACCCCCTCAGAAGCCGGTACCTGCACAGCGGCTCCGGACCCATCCGAGGGAGCATTGTCCGAAGGTCCTGCACCTGTAGTACTCAAAGGCCTAGTTGGCTCCTCATGGGAGTCCGTTTCGGCAATTGGTTCTGTAATGGCTGAAGACAGGGGCTGCGAAAGCGCCTCACTGACGACGGCCGAACCTGTAGCTGGCTCTACTTGTAAACCGTCGTCTGATTTGGACCTCGGAGGCCTATCCTTATCCTTGCGTCATTTGTGAACTCCGGTAGTCGGAAGCGAGTCCGACGACATACTGTAATTAAATCGCCTGCCAAAGTAGTGAAAAGCAAAATCGTATCTCCGCTTAATAGTACGTTGGTTAAATCTAGCACAAAACCGACAACTAGCTACGTCGTGGTCAGGGCCTAAACAAGGAATACAGTAAGAATGGAAATCCTTATGAGGTATTTGCTTCCCACAAGAAATACAATTATTAACTTTTTCTGACATCGGACTGGAGCAAGAAAAAAGTTTCCCCAACGGGGTACTGAGCTTTGAGAAGAAGAAGAAAATCTTCGGAATGAAGCACGAAAAATATCAGGAGTCAGCCGACCGGCACTTGCGAACTGCTTCCACCACACGGCAAGAAAGACTGGAAAACATGGCGTCGGCTGGCAGCTTTGTACTCCTGGCGCTTTGACGTCAGGGAGCATGACTGAACAGCCGACGCCAGACCCAGACTTTGGGATTCTGGCCGGCCGAGGACTGCCTGCCGGCAGGAAAAACCCTACAGTGATGACTGCAACAGTGAAACACTATGAACATCAA
Source organism: Protopterus annectens (assembly GCF_019279795.1). NCBI lineage: Eukaryota > Metazoa > Chordata > Ceratodontiformes > Protopteridae > Protopterus > Protopterus annectens. The sequence continues at coordinate 1,283,124,270 of NC_056726.1, read as the reverse complement.
GTACTTGCTTCCACTTATCTACTTCTCTCTCTAATCTATATTGCCCATTACTAACCAACCTTCAATCCTCCCACAAAATCATCATCAGTCCCCTTTTTCCCACTTTTTTCTACATGGGGTCGGGGTACAGTGTTAATTGTCGCCAACTCTCTCAATTCAGTGCCACACTGCTGCCTATCACAGATCTTCTTTCACACAGTCCATCCACCTCTTTGCTGGACATCCTCGCTTCCTCTTACCTTCTTCCTGTCTGTTTCAAATCTTCGTCACCAGATTTGTCTTCTGCTTTTCTACACATGTCCAAACCACCGTAATCTGTTCTCTATGATCTTTTCTGCAATTGGACCTGCTTTGGCTTCTGTTCTTACATCCTGATTTCTTCATGTCCCACAGTGTACATCCTACCACCATTCTCAGGCACTTTCCATCACCTCTAGCTTCAACTGCTCTACCTTTACTGCCCAAGTTTCTGCTCCATACAGTACTACTGGTCACACCACTGTCTTGTACACCTTACTTTTCAGATTATTTGGCATTCTTCTGTCATAGACTAAACCTGACACTCTATGCCAGTTGGCTGCAGCCCCTCTGATTCTAGCTTTGACCTCTTCATTCAGACTTCCCTTCTCCTCAACCATCCCTCCCATATACTTGAAGCTGTTTACCTGCTCCATCATCTTCCCTTCAATCTCTAGTCTCAGCTTCTTCTGACTTCCCCAATTTGCTGCCATTACCACTGTCTTATCTGTGCTTAGTTTTTATCCCATGTGCCTTTAGTTTTGCATTCCTTTCTCCTATCCCATCCTCCCTCAAAACTTAACTAGAAATATGCTATAATAAAACAGCCAAATTTGCAACAAGCCACCACCAATCCACACACCAATGTGTACTTCTAAAACATTAAATTGACTCAAATTCCCATACTATCTAGTTTATCTCCAACTAACCACCACACATAAATTACTTAAAAAAACACAGGACTGCCCTGCCCTAAATTCCTTATTTTCCCTATAAACTATAATCCCAATAGGTCCCTGAGATCAGGAAACCAACACCTCCTCCAAATTCAGAAACCTAAAACTAGCTGCTGGTCAGCTAGTACACTCCTGGGTAACAGCTAAAACCTAGAACAGCCTTCCTCCATCCATTCACACAACACAATGAACTGCTTCCTTCAAAACGACCCTGTGCACTCAACTTTAATTGGATCTGTAATTGCACTAAGCCTCTTCCAGCCGTTGCTTAGTTCCTTCCTGCCATTGTCATTTTCTCCTTCCTAATCACATTTTTCTCTATACCTATCTTAAATGCACTACCATTTCTACACACTCTCTCGTTTTACCCTTTACTTTTAACAACTTTCTCTCCTGACCTCTGTCTCTAGTTCTTTAGTACTCTCACCCTCGTACCTTTACTGTAACCAATTCCTACTTCTTGCATGTTCCTTCTTATATTACACCATACTTCTATATACTACTTCTGTAACACCACTGCTATTGCCTCTTAATGTCTTTCCTAGATACAGATCTCAATTTTTATAAGTGCTAAGCATTTTATATTCACCCATACTACTATGTCAGCAGTAGTTGTACTATATTGCAAATAAGTTTATCAGGTGTGTGCATATATTCTAAATATACTACTGTGTAAGAAATATTCTTCCCTCTGAGCTTTATATACTAAAAATGTGTGCCTTGCTGTGCTCTATATATTCTATTTGTGTTTTGTGGAGCTTTTCTCCTTGGACCTCCACTAAAAATGGGCTCTGCTAGGCCCAGTGGACTTTCCCAGTAAACAAAATGTCAATAAATAAAATAAATAAATACATAAATAAAATCTAGGAACATATGAAGACAGTAACCTGGCCTTTGACAAACATGTGGCCAAGGTAGACAGAAAATCATTCTGTGTCTCCCAACTTATAATGGTAAGCAAGGAAGTCACAGTGCCACTTTATTCGGCCCTTACAAGGCCCATCATTGAGTATAATGCCGCCTTTGGCATGCACCTGACCAGACACATGCAACAGTTGGAAAGCCCACAAAGGTTCCTTACCAGAAGAATTTAGGATATAAACACACTGGCCTATATGGATCACCTTAAATGTCTGTCTCTGTACTCTACTTCCTACAGGTTAGTGAAAGGCAATCTATGCCTGGCCATCCTCTAAGCCAGCTCTAGTGGGCCTTTCGCACATCTGTGAAATGAACAGCATCAGAACCGCTAGATTCAACTATTTAAATTTTGCTTGTGATATAAGACTGGTTGGCGAGTTAGGTGTGTGTCTCAGAGGATCCCCTGCTCTGGAACATGTGCAGCATGTCCCCATCCATGTGAAACAGAGTCCATCTCTAATCCTGTTTAAGCATAACATTGACCAACGGATGGGAAATCGACAATTCACCCCGAATCTGGCCCTCATGTCTCTGACAGAGGCAGACAGTAATGCCCAAACTAACATACTCCCTGCCACATAACTTCTAGAAACTTCCTAACTAGCATACCCCTCCTAATAAATACCCATGATATATAGGGAAGCACCTGGGTTGGATTGCACGGCTAGGCTTACAAAGGCCCTAGTGGTCATTAGCCTAGTATATACCTATGAACCTACATGGGGGCTGCTGTACTTTGTATCTGCATTTCAGTGCTGTTACTAAACACCTGGTGTGAGGAACACAACCACACCTTTATGATCGTTCTTACATCAAGGGCAAGCACACAATCTTCAAAGTTAATAATACTGCTGTAACAGCTGCAGTTATAAAGTACAGTTTTGTACCTACCATAAATGTAGATGTCCGAGAGGTATGCATCTGCAGTCCTAACAAATGGGTTGTCCTGCCTCAGGCAGCCCCTCAGTCGGCCAGATTCCAAAGTCTGGGTCTGGCCTCGGCTGATGTCGCACTTCACCCGACGTCATAGCTGCTGTTTATTGGGTATAAAGGCATCAGCCAACGTCATCTTCCTCAGTGTTTCTTGCCCCAGATGCCAGGTGCCCTCTAGGAAGGCTAAATTTGGATAATGCAAATGGTTCCAAACAGTAGAGAGCAAACAAAATAAGCATGTATATACATATATACAAACAAATACACCATAATAGATTCCCCCAGCCAGCTATAAGATGGGCAAATACCCTAGGAGTACCACAGAGGGGAAGGAGGGTGGGTAATCCTGACTGCAGATGCATACCTCTCGGACATCTACATTTATGGTAGGTACAAAACTGTACTATGTCCTTCAAGGATGCATCTGCAGTCCTAACAAATGGGTAGAATACCATAGCCAAACTGGGGGAGGAGGCACTAAGATGCTTATGGTGTAGCTAAGATCCCTTGCAAAACAGCAGTTGCAAAACCTGCTCGGGATCTGGAGTATAAAGGTAGATTATAATGCTTGGCAAATGTATGCACGGAGCTCCAAGTAGCAGCTTCTAAAATGTCTTTGGTAGCCACTCCTCGTAGGAAAGCTGTAGTAGTGGCTGTAGCTCTTGTGGAGTGTGGTCTGATGTTTTCTGGAGTTGTCTTTCCATGAAATGAGTAACAAAATCTAATGCAATTTCCTATCCATTTTGAGATTGTCTGTTTTGAAATTGCTTTTCCTTCCATTCCTGTTGCATACGCTACCAGAAGCTGGTCAGTCTTTCTGTTGGTTTTGGTTCTGTCCAGATAATAGTGCAATTGCCTGTGCACATCCAATGTATGTAATAGTCTCTCCCCCCTGTTCTGTGGGTTGGGGAAGAATGTTGGCAGGTGGATTGATTGGTTCAATGATACCCTGGAGACCACTTTTGGCATAAAGGTAGGATTAGTTCTCAAGGACACTCTATCCTGATGGAAGTTAAGGAAGGGCTGTACTGCCATTAATGCCTGTAGTTCAGAAACCTTTCTTGCTGAAGTGATTGCAAGCAGGAAAGCAGTTTTCCAAGATAAGAACTGTAATTATGCTGTTGCTGCTGGTTTGAAAGGGGGAAGTGTTAACTTTTCGAGCACAAAGTTAAGGTCCCATGTAGGCAAAGGTGGCTTCCTTGGAGGCTTTACATTTTTAATTCCTCTCAGAAACTGCCTGAGTAGAGGATGAGAGAAGACTGGAGGATCCATGTTGTATTCTGCTGAAATTGCTGATGCATGAATCTTAATGGAGGAGTAAGACAGGCCATTGTGGAAAAGTTCTGCTAAGTATTCCAGGATGTTAGCTATGTTTGCTAATGATACATTTTCTCCTTTTGCTGTACTCCAAATGAGGTATCTTTTCCATTTGGCTGAATAAGTCTTCCTTGTGGAGGGTCTGTGAGCCTCCAGGATAATGTCTTTAACCCTCTGAGATAAGTCTGGGTTATTTTGCTTTATGTAATATTCCAAGCAGCTAGCTGCAGTGTTTTCAAGTTTGGATGTAGGATTTTTGTTCTGTGTTAGCAGTAAAGGAACCAGAGGTAGAGGCCATGCGTGTGTCCGAGACATACTCCTCAGTAGCGGGTACCAATGCTGCCTCGGCCAGTCTGGAGCTATCAGGATGATCCTTGGGTGATCTTCTTTGATCTTCAGTAGCACTTTGTGCATCAAAGGAAGAGGTGGGAATGCATATGCTGTCAGGTCTTCCCAAATGAAGGATAGGGAGTCCACCTTCCAAGCAAGAGGGTGGTATGTCCTTGTGCAGAATTTCCTTAATTGGTGGTTGTGTGGGGATGCGAACAGGTCTATTTCTGGTAGTCCCCATTTCTTTGTAATGGTTTTGAAGATGTCTGGATGCAACATCCATTCGTGGGCATCCGTGGTAGTTCTGCTTAAGGTGTCTGCCAGTGCATTTTCTTTTCCTGGCACAAATGTGGCCTGGAGTTGAATGTTGTGGTTCAGAGCCACATTCCACAGGTCCACTGCCATCCGGCATAGAGGATATGAGTGTGTGCCTCCCTGTTTGTTGATATACCACATGACTGTGGTGTTGTCCGTCCTTATCAGTAAATGACCTTGTTGAAGAAAAGGTCTGAATGTCTGAAGTGCCTGTTTCACTGCCAGCATCTCTTTTTGATTGATATGCAGGCTCAGCTGGTCTTGTGTCCATAGGCCTTGAATACACTTGTCCACCATGTGTGCCCCCCAGCCTAGGTCTGAGGCGTCCGTGGTGATAGTCTGGCTTGGTAGAGGTTTGTGGAAGGGCAGACCTCTGTTCAGCTGACAGGCCTGAGCCCACCACCGGAATTCTTGTTTCAGGCATGGAATTATTGGAATCTGGGCTTCTAGACTGTGCTTGTGTTGAGACCATAAATTCCTTAGGTACCATTGCAACTTCCTCATATGTAGCCTGGCATGTGGAATCAATATTATGCAGGATGCCATGTATACGAGGGCTTGCAGGACTTTCCTTGCTGAAAGCTGGTTCTGCGTTGTTAATGCCATGAAATAGAGTGGTAGTTGCTTTTGCTTTTCTGCTGTGAGAAATGACATTTGCTTTGTTGTGTCCAGTTCTGCGCCCAAGAATGTTATCCTTTGGGATGGTACCAGCCTTGACTTTTTCATGTTGACTGTGTATCCCAGGGCTTGCAGTAGTTGTATAACCTTTTCCAAATCTTTTGTTAATTTGGTCTTGTTGTCCGCTTGTATCAGGCAGTCGTCCAGGTATGGGTAAATTTGAATTCCCTGAAGCCTGCAATGAGCAATTACTGATGCCAGGCATTTCGTGAATACTCTGGGTGCAGTAGATAAGCCAAAGGGCAATGCTGAGAATTGATAATGCTCTGATCCTGCAAGAAATCTGAGGTATCTTCTGCAATCTGGTCGTATAGGGACGTGCAGGTATGCCTCCTTGAGATCTAGAGTCACCAGCCAAGACTCCTTGCCCAGCATGGGAAGAAGTTGCTGTAGGGTCAGCATTTTGAATTTTGGAACAATGAGATATGTGTTCAGAGCGGACAGGTCGAGAATAGGTCTCCATTGGTTTTCTTTTCTTGGAACTAGGAATAGTCTGGAGTAAAATCCTAGCCCTTGTTCCATAGACGGTACCTTTTCTATAGCTCTCATCCTTAGTAGGTGGTTGATTTGTTGTAGAGCATTTGTTTTTTGGTTTGGTGGTAGGTTTGGCATTCCTCTCTTTTTTGGTAGAGTGTGGAAGTGAAACCTGTAGCCTTTGTCTATTGTCTGTAAAATCCATTTGTCTCCTGTAATGTAATGCCAGTTTACGGAAAATAAGGCAAGCATTCCGCCTAAGGGTGCTTGCAATTGTTCCCTGGTAGGCGGTATCAGAGTCAAGTCATTGTGTCTGTCCTGTTGGAGTGGTCGCAGCTGGATCTGTGGCAGTACCTCTCTGGTTGCTGGGCTGCCACTGACGTCCCCTGTAGGCACCTCTGGATTGACCTCTGCCTCTTGGGCGCCTATTTCTGCCTCTTTGTGCTCTGGAGGTATCTGGAAAGGACCAATTCTTCGAAGGCCAGTTTCTACTAAACCTCGGAGGCTGGACCTGTAAGAAATCCTTTACTGTTTGGACAGATTTTGCTTTTTCTTCCATCTTTTTTAGCACTTGCTGTGCAGGGGAACCAAACAAACTTTGTTTCTCCATGGGAGCATCTAGAAGCTTTGACTTTACATGGTCTGGTAGGGTTTGCTCTTTTAACCAGGCATGCCTTCTAATCACTGTTCCAGTCATAGCTGATCTAAAGGAAGCCTCCAGTGCATCATAGCCGCATTTTAAGGAATGATTACTGACCTGCTGAGTGTTATGTACCAAATCCTGAAGGTACTTACGGTCTATAGGTTCAGGAGAGGACAGTTTTTTATTTAGCTGGTCTAACAAAAATTCCTGATACTGAATCATGTGGAATTGACAGTTTAAGGCCCTAGCCGAAAGAGTAGCAGAAGTATAAACTTTTTACCCCATCTCTCTAATGCTCTAGATTCTCTTTCAGAGGGAAGGGGGTTTTGGCAGAGGCAGCTGCTACAGCTTTGGGGCCCTGTGAAATGGTTTCAGGATCTGCAATAGGAGCCTTATACAAGTGAAAGTGTGTGTCCGGGACCCTGTAATATCTGTCGGGCTTGGCAGGGGCCGGGGGAATAGAGTCAGGGGCAGTACAAGCATCATTATAAGCATCATCAACAACTGTGAGTACTGGAGGAATGGCTAAAGGCCTATGCTGTGGTAAATGTAAAAAGGTCCTAAGCCTTTTCCTTGAATCTGAAAAATCCTGGCCCTGCCATTGAAAATGCTCTCTCATAGCATGTAAAGTTTCCCCAAAAGAAAATTCCTCTGGAGGAGAGGCAGAAGGAATGGAGTCTTCTGCATTGGAATCCTCATAAGGAGAATATGGGCCTTCTGGAGGACCTGTGTTGTCTGAATCATCCGAGGAGTAGTCTGTAGAAACAGGATCCGGGGGCTCTGCTCTAGGCCTCCTCTCTGGAGGGGGTTGAGAGGCCCTGTCTGGGTGAGGTTGGGAACCCCTGATCAAAGAAATTAGATCCTCAGCCAAGCTGAACATTTGGGAACTGGAGGTAGGCCTGTGTGAGGGGGTTTTAGCAGGCAAGGCCTTAGAAGCTTTAGCTGCTTTAGCCCTAGAAAAAGCCTTGATAGACATAGATGCAGGGGGCCTAGCAGCTCCACGTGCAGGAGTAGAAATGTCTAAAGGAATAGTATCAGATAAATCCTGGGAGCCTGCTGCAGCAGGGGTAAGTTCAGTAGCGGATTCAGCCAAGCTGTGTGAGGCCTCGGCTATCGGAGGCAAGCTTTCGGCCGAAGGAATAACCGAGGACTCTGTTTCGGCCGAAACCGAGACACTCACGGTTGGCTTAACCGTGGTTTCGGCCGAAACCGCAGACCGCGAGTGTCGGTCCTTTTCCTTACGCTTTTTAGCTAATTGTGAAGTCGGAGTCTCCGACGGCATTTTGTAAGCAGAAGCGGGACCAAAAAACTCCTCTGCAAACTCCGACTGACGTCTAAGTGTCCGTCGGTTGAAGGAAGCACAGGCTAGACAAGCTGATATGTCGTGGTCTGGGCCTAAGCAAGGAAGACAGTAAGAGTGGAAATCCTTATGAGGTATTTGTTTCCCACAAGTTAAACAATTATTTACTTTTTCTGACATCGGCTGAGGTAAGAAAGAGTCCCCAACGGGGTACTTAGCTTTTTAGAAGTCTTCGGTAGTAGTACTCTCTAGAACTGACCGACCGGCACTTGCGAACAGCTTCTGCTTCGGGCACCGCGCGGCAAGAAAGACTGAGGAAGATGGTGTCGGCTGATGCCTTTATACCCAATAAACAGCAGCTATGACGTCGGGTGAAGTGCGACATCAGCCGAGGCCAGACCCAGACTTTGGAATCCGGCCGACCGAGGGGCTGCCTGAGGCAGGACAACCCATTTGTTAGGACTGCAGATGCATCCTTGAAGGACATCCATGATGCACACTTTACTTTTATTCACTTCCTGTAGTATGTAACACTTTCTCAGTACTGTAAGTTGATTCAAAAATAGGAGCTTTGTGAAATGGCTGCATAAAATATTGCTGTAGTTAGCCTGGCATTTTTGCTATGCACAAGACTTTTTACAGCTAAAATGGAAGTACTGTCCGGTACAAACATTTTCCATTTTGTTTACAAATGGCTTATGACAGTTTCCTCCTAGCCTGCCTGTATTCTAACACCCTAACAAATAGTGCATTTTACATACTAAACAAAGACTCCCTCAGTTCCAATGGCATCAGGTAAGCACTAATGTCTCAGAGGCAAGAATTACAAAACCCTAAGCTAGTCATATTGCTAAAAGTACCCTATATTGGCAGTGGGCTTGAAAAAACAAAAAAGACAGATACACTGCGCACCAAAAATTAGTAAATTCCAAAAGGAAGTATTTCTAATGTTATCAAATACTGAATAAAGCTAGTTACTTTTTATATGTACAGCTGGCACACAGCATGCAGTCTCACAATGTCTCGACACTTCTACCATTTCGATGGTGCAATCAGTACCCACTCTGGATGGCGATTAATACACAATGTATGGATGGTGATTAATACACAATGTAAAGGACTACAAAAAGCTTTTAGCTGTACAGTGCAGACACCCGTTTATAGTTTACAAGTTACAGTTTGTTCACAAGCCTGTCATACTGCTTTAATAAATGTATGGCTCCAATCTCCAATAACATGACCTGTAAAACACCTGCTTCATTGAATTAATGAATTTTTAACAGAATGACATTACCTGTATAAAATATACCTAAAACGTGGATATTTTAGTACTGAAATTTGAAAATAAACCTATATCTACTTGAAATTTACATTGTAACCATAGTGTCTGTCTCTGCTCGTTTATGAAAACAAACTGGCTATGGGTTTTGAAAAAAGCCTCAGTCTAATGAGATCTGTTTGAGTCAATAAATAATTCCCTGTGAAATTATAAAAGGTGGCTTTTTCTTTCCATATTCAAACACTGACTCGCAAGAGGTACACTGCTGTCTTGATCTTTTTATCAACGAAAAAAATCAGGTTGCAGTTTTATAAAAGTGGACAATTCTCTTGACAACCAAAATCCATCAAGACCTGTACAAACTGCTGAGAGAACTTTGCTCTCTGATTTTTTTTTACATTTATTTTTTAAAAATATTTTAATGTGAACAAGCAAGTTACATATCATTATATGTATTACGTACAAATATATACATGTATATAAGAGTATGCACAGGTACATATTTATTTGCACACACACAGCAATGGTATTTAAAAACTATTATCCAGCTCGCAAATAAAACTGCACAGTGGCTGCTAATAACAAGTTTGTTTGTGTTTGTGTCTTTCGGCTTTTCCTGGTTAAGGGTCGCCACAGCGGAACTCTGGTCCGCTAATGATTGGCAGTTGATTTTTACGTTTCAGCCAGCAACTTGTAGTTTATTGGTCGTTTTGGGCCAGTTCCTAGCTTCTTTCAGCCCCCTGATATAAAAAACGCTAAAAGCGCGTTTTTTGGCTTGTACCTACTCAGCACAGATCCTCGTGGTGGCCAGCAGAGTAATCCAAGCTTCAGAGAGCTAAAAAAGCGACTTTACCTGATTTAAGTATAATTTTTGTGGCTTTCCACTTCTATTTATCTAGCAACTGTATTTCGCCTGCTTGCTGATACATTGTTACTGTTTTTCTGCATTTATTCTGTTTTTGCACTTGTTTCTCAATTTGTTACTTTTAAAATCTGTAACTGTTGCAAATTGTTTGTGTAGGCTGTGATAGCCGATTTATAGCATTTATAAGTGTTTACTGTATCTGTTTCTGCTTGTTTTCTGAAAAAAAAAAAACCAAAAAAAATATCTCTTGTTTTCCCGCCTTACTAAGCTAGAATAGTCCAGTTTCAGAGCTTGCTGATCCCTGGGCTTTGTTTGCAGTTCCTGTTACTGAATCTTTACCTAATTTGGAACAGAGGAGGTTCCCTTGCTTACCAGTGGGAGTGGGAAGCATTGAGCTGCCTGTTGGTCCAGTTTTGTGAGGTTTCAGCCAGCAACTTGTAGTTTATTGGTCGTTTTGGGCCAGTTCCTAGCTTCTTTCAGCCCCCTGATATAAAAAGCTAAAAGCGCGTTTGCGGTTTAGCCTTGATTTAGCTGAGCTGCTACCGTTGCACACTAGGGCAGCCGGTTAAGCAGATTTAAACTATTTGGGCTACCTAAATTCCACTCTTCAAATTTTCCTTAAAGCTGCCTTCCTCGAACTATACTACTGATCTAATCAGCGATACTATAACTAAAAGATCATCTCTACTTGACTCCAAGTAGACTATTCTCTATCTGTTAAGCCTAGCACTTGCTCCTACAGTACTTATTACCTTGATACGGTGCTCTTGTCATAGATAGTACCCCAAAAAGGCAAAGGCCGATTTCTCGGTCATCCACGTCCCCTGGAATCTTCTTTAAAGTTTTTTGTCTATTCCTTCTAGCATGTCGAGGGATCAGTTGCTAGTGTCCTCTCCTGCTCAGCTGGTGAACCTGGGAATATTGAGGCAATGTTACAATTGCCTCATGTACACAGACAACCCTCTCCTCCTCCCACAAAACACAAATACATGCGAGAGATGCAACTATACAGCCAAACTGGAGGCTGAGCTCTCTCAACATAGGACTGGCAAGACCAGTCAGGAGGAGAAGGTTACCACACACACTATAGACCCAGTCTCACATAGTACCATCACAACCTCAAATCATACACATAAACACACAAAGACATACTGGAGGCTCTGATCAAAAATCTACCAAAACAGCAGAGGCCACCAAAGCAGACACCCAAACAACCACCACCTCAGAACACATCACCTGCAACAGATAGACCTCACAGTCAGAGTGTCAAACAGTCACAGCCCTTAAGGCCAAACAAAATGCCAGACACACTAGTCATTGGTGACTCCATAGTCAGACACACTGACGTCCCGCTCACCAGACTGAGTAAGGAGAAGGTCACAGTAAGCTGCCTGTCGGGTGCTAGAATCCGCCACATAACGCAAGCACTCAGGTCTCTCAACAGCAGGTACAAATACGACTCAGTCATTGTCCACGCTGGTGTAAACGACCTGAGGCGTACCTCCTTGGACTACATGAAAAGAGACATCGAGGAGCTCTCTGATTATGTAGCCCAGGCAGGTATGACCCTGACCTTGAGCAGTATCCTACCTTCACCAAGAATGATGCCACAATACAGAGATAAGATGATCAGCTTTAACAATTGGCTTAAACACTGGTGTCATTCAAAGGGGATCCAGTGTCTGTCTGCCTGGGATGACATGCTGGACAAGCCACGCTGCCCGCAAGGGACGGCTTGCACCTGTCACCCTGGGATTCCGGATATTGGCAAAGGCTCTTGCCACCCCATAGTGCCTTTTTTAGGCAAGGCTCAAATTCTAAACCTACCACCCTAGAACAGAAAAAGGAAATAAACTAAGGGTAATGCTGCTCAATGCCAGAAGTCTGAATCTCAAAATGCACGCACTCGAGGCCCTTCTCAGTATGGAGAACATCGATGTCTGTGCTGTGACAGAAACCTGGTTCAAGGCTCCTGAGAGCACCCCAGCACTATCAGGTTTTACCTCATATCATGCGTTCGGACCCAAAATCCGGACAATACCAAGAAAGGAGGGTGTATCCATATTCATCAAGGACTCCCACACCTCAAGACTGGTTGCAACGCACGATGCATCGGAGACCATCCAGGTGCAATTAACCATAGGCAAGACTGCTCTGCAAATTGTAGCATGTTACAGGCCACCCTCACAAACTCAGGAACCTCACATGGCCTTCCTGAAAACACTAGAGGGATAAATGTATTACCAAACACCATCATACTAGGTGACTTCAACTACCCTAATATAGACTGGGAACACTACTCAAGCCCAAACACCCTAGCCCAAAAGTTCCTGGAATTCATAAACTCAAATGCCATGGAACAACTAGTTACCATCCCCACAAGAGGAGATAACATACTTGACCTCATCATCACGAACATGGGAGCACAATGTTCAGCACCGAAGTATACCCTCACTGGTGAGATCAGATCACAAACTAATCTCGCTGGAGGTCCTCATCCCACCCCACCTGAAATAAAAAGACCACAGTAAAGAACTTCAAAGCCGACTTCACACTTCTAAAGACTAGTGTGGTCTCCTTTAAGGCCCCGAGCCGGCGGAAAACAGTACACATGCCGCTGAATCACTTACAAATGCCTTCTACCAGCACCTGCAGGACTGCATGGATAAGGCAATCCCAAGCAAAACAAAGACTCTCTGTACCAAAGGCAAGCGTCCAGTCTGGTGGACCCCAGCCATAAACAAACTCTACAACAAAAGGAGGAAGCTACTACAAGATAGAGCAAAATCCTTAAAAGGTAAGACACCCTTGATCACTATAAGTAAAAAACTAAGAGCTCTCATAAAATCATCCAAAGCAAATTTTGAGAGAAAAATAGCTAAAGACTCAAAAGACAATCATAAGGCCTTCTTTAGCTATGTTAGAAACCTGGGAGGAAACTCACAGATATGCTCAGAACTAGTTCAAAATGATGTGAAGATTACTGATCCTACGGACATTGCCAACATACTGGCTGACAGGTTCAGTGCAAACTCCCCCCCCCCCAAAAGGAGAGATATCTATACCAAATGATTGCAGCCCCCCAAACATCTCCAACGCCCAACTGAGAACTGCTCTCTCCAAAGCAAAAAACACAGCATCCATGGGACCTGATGGTGTCCCCGGCTGTGTGCTCCACGAACTCAATGAGGAATTAAACCCACAGCTAGGACAGCTGTTTAATCAGAGCCTTACCTCTGGATACGTACCCAGGGAGTGGCGCACTGCAACTGTGGTCCCACTTCACAAAGGCGGTGCCTCCACCGACACTGGAAATTACCGGCCCATTAGCTTGACAAGCCTTATCTGCAAAGCCATGGAGAGGATCATAATGGACCTCATAAATAAAGACATAGGGAATTTGCAGACTTTGGATCCAACCCAGTTTGGCTTTGTCAAAGGCAGATCATGCCTTTTAAACTTGGTTGACTTTTTCGAAACAGTCACCAAAGCCATTGATGAGGGAAAGGCAGTCCATACAGCCTACCTCGATCTGGCGAAGGCCTTTGATACAATACCCCACTCGGGTATCATTGAAAAACTCATCAGCTTAAATATTAACCCATACATCACAAGATGGGTTGCAAACTGGCTGAGTGACAGAACCCACAGGGTCAGAGTTGCTGGCGCCATGTCAGACTCAAAGCCTGTCACAAGTGGTGTCCCACAGGGCTCAGTCCTAGGCCCACTCTTGTTTGGCATCTACTTCTCAAGTACAAGCAAACACAGGAGGGTTATGGCTGACAAAGTTTGCAGATGACTGCAAACTGGGCCATAGTAGAAAACACATCTGACACAGATATCCTTCAGAAGGGTCTCACAGAAGCGGATAACTGGTGCCAGAGCCATGGCCTAAAGTTAAATGCCAAAAATGCATAGTCATACCCTTCGGGAAAAACAAGGTTACCCCTAGCTACCAAATAGGTGGCAATCCACTGAGCACAGAAGAAGTTATCAGGGACCTGGGGACCCAGGTTGATAGTAGTCTGTCATTCGACACCCATGTAGCTAAAGTAGTTAGGAAGACCTTCTACATTGCCCACCTTATCATGAAGGGATTCTCATCTAGATCAAGGGAGGTCATTGTCTCCCTCTACTCATCACTCATCAGACCAATGATTGAGTACAATGCCCCATTCGAATGTATCTGACCCGACACTTGCAGCAGCTGGAGAGGCCACAAAAGTTCCTCACCAAAAGGATAAAGGGTCTCAAAATCTGTCCTATGCTGCCCGACTGAAAGAACTCCAGCTCTATTCAGTCGCTTACCGCTTGCTCAGAGGTGACCTTTGCCTAACATACAAGGCCATGTCAAACCCAGATTTGATGAATATGCTTCACCTCAAAAAATCTAGATCCATCAGAGCCACAAGGGCGGGAGACTTAAACCTCGACACGGCTATTAATAGGACGTGCTGGAGGGATAGATTCATCACCCAAAGACTCCCTATGCTGTGGAACAAAATCCCAGTATATGTGAGGCAGAGCACCTCGCTGGCCTTGTTCAAGAGAAATCTTGACCAATGGATGGGAGGATCGCAGATATACCCCAGGGATCACCTCAGTGTCACTGCTCGACAGAGGCACAGCAAAAAAATGGGTATAGTTCCCCATACTAAAGGGGTGGCGTAAGCCACAAAACTATGGGCTAGGTTTGTAAATGCCCTTGGGCAGATAGCCTAGTATGAACCTATGAACCTATGAACGTACCAGCTTGCCAGGCCTGACGCACAACCTTCAACGAAGGTATGCCCATTCACGCATGTTTCCACGCAGAAGACGCTCTAGCTGAGAATCGAACCGGACAGCGTCTTACTGTGAGGCGACAACTCTGTATATTTAATAAATACACTTGCTTGGAAATTAATTTGTTTACCGTGTTTGGCATGTAATCAAGAGAGATGGGGTGGTACTTGAGCAATGCTCTCTCTTACAGGATGTAGTGGACTCAAAGCAGCAGACAGCCACTGCTATCCAGAGTTTACATGGTAAACTAGGAAATGGAAGTAGGTTACCAGGTCTTTCTTCCATGTCACACCCAAGGATAGTGAGAAGTCCAGAATCCACCTTCTGAATGTCTTTGAAGTGTCTGAACCCAGGCAAACACAGGGAGAACATGCAGAGTCCACAGGGAAGGAACCTCGGTGGCAATACTACTCACTGTACCACTGTGCTGCCCTACTTGAACAAACTATAGGCTTAAATGCAACTGCTTTTAATGTCGCTACATCTAAACAAAAATACAAAAAAAATACAATGTGCTATCATTTATACGTATTAAAATGCTTTCTAGTGATAATGCTGAACCTCAAACCCTTGGCCCCCTGTGAAACTCCATTTTGAGTGAGAGAGACTTACAAGCACCGGTCCCACAATAATCATCAAGAAAAAGTACAGTTGTGTACCTACCATAAATTTAGATGTTCCGAGTACATTCACTGTTGCAGTCATTACACTTGGGTTATCCTGCTGGCAGGCGACCCGCAGTCGGCCTGAGTTCCAAAGTCTTGGTCCGGCATCGGTTGCTGTCACCTCTTCCCTGACGTCAGTGCGCCAGAGGTATAAACGTTGCAACTGACACCATTTTCTTCAGTTTTTCTTGCCCTAGATGTCAGGTGCCCCCAGATAGGAAGGCTGAAAAGATAAAAATATGCCAAAAGAAATGCATATATTACTATACACATTTCCTTCATCTACAAGCAAATACACCACATAGGTTGTATAGAGGTGAGAAGTACAGAAAAGTCCCAGCAAAGAAAAGGGGGATGGTGGGTGGGTAACCTGGACTGCAACAGTGAATACACTCGAACATCTACATTTATGGTAGGTACACAACTGTACTATGTTCATCGTGTTTCACTGTTGCAGTCATTACACTTTGGTAGAATCCCAAAGCTGAGGTTAGGTGGCTGGGTCTAAATTGGATTTGGCGAGGCTAACAATCCCTGCAGAACTGCAGTGGCAAAGCCTGCTCTGGATTTGGAGCAGAGAGGTAAGTGGTAGTGCTTGTTGAAAGTGCACACTGAGCTCCAGGTTGCAGCTTCTAATATGTCTTTGGTTGGTACTCCTCTGAGGAAAGCTGCTGAAGTGGCTGCTGCTCTGGTAGAATGAGGCCTAATGCCCTTAGGCACAGATTTGCCATGCTGTGCATAACAGAAGCGGATGCAGTGTCCTATCCATTTGGAGATTGTCTGCTTTGTAATAAGCTTTCCTTGTGATCCTGCAGCATATGCTACAAACAGTTGCTCAGTTTTTCTGAAAGCTTTTGTTTTGTCCAAGTAGATTCGTAGCTGTCTGTGTATATCCAAAGCGTGCAGAAGTCTTTCCCCTTTATTCTGGGGATTTGGGTAGAAAGTAGGTAAATGAATGGTTTGGTTTAAGGCCACATTGGAGACCACTTTTGGCATGAATGTTGGGTTTGTCCTAAGAGAAACCCTGTCCTGATGAAAAATGAGGAAAGGTTCCACAGCCATTAATGCCTGTAACTCTGAGACTCTTGCTGAAGTGATTGCTAGGAGCAGAGCAGTTTTCCATGACAAGAATTTTAGATCAGCTGTGCTGGCTGGTTCAAATGGAGGTAGTGTTAGTTTTTCTAAAACAAAATTGCGGTCCCACATAGGTACTGGTGCTCTCCTAGGGGGTCTTGTATTCTTTGCCCCTCTGAGGTACTGTCGTAGTAGAGGATGTGAAAAAATAGGAGGATCCGTATTGTAATGAGCTGAAATGGCAGAGGCATGGATTTTAATGGATGAAAAAGATAGGCCTTTGTCCAACATCTCAGTTAGGTATTGCAAAATCTGAGGTATATTAGGGACAAGTGGTTCAAGGCCTTGTGCCTGGTTCCAAGCACAGAATCTCTTCCATTTTTCTGCATAAGATTTCCTAGTGCTGGGCCTCCTGGCTTCCAAAATAACATCCATAACAGCTTTAGAGAGAGGTGCAGTCTGAGTGGCTACATTATCTGCCATGCTGCCAGGTTTAAGGTTCTGAGATGACTGTGCAGAATCTGATTGTTTTGTTGTGTCAGAAGATGAGTGATTTGAGGTAGAGGCCAAGGTGGGCCTTGGGACAAACTCTTTAGGAGTGGGTACCAGTGATGGCGTGGCTAGTCTAGTGCAATCAGGATCATTTTTGGCCTCTCTTGTCTGACTTTTAGAAGCACCTTGGTGAGTAGAGGCATTGGAGGGAAGGCATAGACTGTCAGGCCTTTCCAACTGAATGATACAGCATCCACTTTCCATGCTTGAGAGTGATACGTCCTTGTGCAAAATTTCTGTATTTGGCAATTGTGAGGGGCGGCAAAAAGATCTATCCCTGGGCATCCCCATTTCCTTGTTATTATGTTGAACACTTGTGGATTTAGCTTCCATTCGTGAGGATCCATGAGATTTCTGCTTAGTTCGTCTGCCAGTGTATTTTTTATTCCTGGCAGGAATTGTGCTTGCAGATGTACCTGGTAGGTCAGTGCTGTGTTCCACAAAGTTATGGCTTGTCTGCATAGGAGGCAGGAATGTGTACCCCCTTGCTTGTTTATGTACCACATAACTGTGGTATTGTCCGTCTTTATTAATAGTTGTCCTGGATGTATTAGGTCCATGAAGGCTGTTAGGGCATTCTGTACAGCTAGCATCTCTTTGATTGATGTGAAGATGCATTTGTTCCTTGGGCCACGTGCCCTGAATACATTTTCCTGCCATATGTGCTCCCCAGGCATAATCTGATGCATCCGTTGTTATTGTCTGCCTGGCTATAGGTAAGGTTAAAGGCTGTCCCTTGTTGTGGTGACAGGCCTTGGACCACCATCGAAACTCCTGTTGTAGGCAGGGAATCAAGGTTATGACTGTCTCTAGGCTGTGACAATGCTGAGTCCAAACACTTTTTAGATGCCATTGTAGTTTCCTCATATGCAGTTTTGCATATGGAATTAGTAGAATGCAGGATGCCATGAAACCCAGGGCCTGCAGAATATTTCTTGCAGGGAGCTGGGTCTTTGTTGCCATCATTTGAAAGTAATGAGTCAGTCGCCTTTGTTTGTCTGGCGTGAGATAAGCCATCTGGGCAGTTGTATTTAAGCTTGCACCCAGGAATATTATCTCTTGAGAGGGCACTAGTTTCGATTTCTTTTCGTTTACTGTGTACCCTAGGCAGATTAGCAATCTTTTTACAAATGCCAGGTGTTTTAGAAGAATGTCCTTATTCTCTGCTTGAATAAGGCAGTCGTCCAAGTAGGGATATATTTGAATTCCTTTTTGTCTGCAAAATGCAATTACTGGTGCCAGGCATTTTGAGAAGACCCTGGGCGCAGTAGATAAGCCAAAGGTCAGTGCAGAAAATTGGTAATGCATTGAGCCTGATATAAATCTGAGGTATCTTCTGCACGACTGTCTGATTGGGACATGCAGGTATACCTCCTTGAAATCCAAAGTAACTAGCCAAGCCTCCTTGCCCAGCATGGGCAAAAGTTGTTGTAGTGTTAACATTTTGAATTTTGGAACATCCAGGAAAGTATTTAGGATTGACAGGTCCAGTATTGGTCTCCAGGCTTTGTCTTTTCTGGGTACTAAGAAATGTCTTGAGTAAAATCCTTGTCCCTGTTCTTCTTGTGGAACTTTTTGAATAGCTCCATAAGAGCCACAATCTGCTTTTGTGCCTCTGCCCACTGGTTTTGTGGCAGGTTTGGCATACCTTTTGGTTTTGGAAGCGTGTGGAAGTGGTACCTGTAGCCTTGAGAAACAATATTCAACACCCATTGGTCTTGGGTGATCATGTGCCAATTGTTTGAGAAAAGTGCTAGCTTTCCCCCTAGGGGTGCTGTCAACTGGTAAGAGCTTGGCATTTGCAGAGGGAAGTCATTGTGACTGTTTCCTATAAGGTTGTGATTTGTCTTCTCCTCCTTTGGGGGCTGAAGCACCCCATTGTTTAGGTCTGTAGGAGCCTTGGGGCTGAGATCTGCCTCTTGGGCATCTGTATCTGCCTCTTTGTAGCATGTCCGACACTGGAAAGGACCAGTTTTTTGAAGGCCAGTTTCTACTAAATCTTGGTGGATGAACCTGTAAGAAATCTTTCACCATTTGCATAGACTTTGCTTTATCCTCCATTTTCTTTAACACATCTCCTGCCTTAATACCAAACAAAGTATCATGCTGTAATGGAGCAACCAATAATTTTACTTTAACATGGTCAGGTAAACTTTGTTCTTTCAACCCAGCATGTCTTCGAATAACAGAGCCTGTAAACGCGGCTCTGCAAGAAGCCTCTAATGAATCAAAACCACATTGCAGAGTATGCTTTCCCACTTGTTCAACTGCCTGCAATAAATCCTGCATTTCTTTACTGTCAGGACTTTCTATATTTGTAAATATTTTCTGCTTTAACAATGACATGAGGTACTGTTGATATTTAAGCATGTAAAACTAAGCCCTTACAGCTAAAGTAGCAGAAGTGTAAACTTTTTTCCCCCCATCTGTCCAGAGCTCTGGAATTCCTATCTGAAGGGACAGGATTTTTGGCAGTTGACGCCTTAACCCCTTTAGGACCCTGAGAAAAAGTTTCTGGGTCTGCAGCAGGGTTTTTGTAAAGAACTTTATGAGAGTCAGGGACCCTGTAGTACCTGTCTGGCTTTACTGGTGCAGGGGGTAAAGAATCAGGAGACAGACTGGATTCAGAAAAAACATCATCTACAATATCAAGCACAGGGGGTATAGCCAGGGGCCTGTGCTGAGGCAATAAAAGGAAATCTCTGAGCCTTTTTTTGGAATCTGAGTAATCCTGGCTCTCCCAATTGAAATGCTCCCTCATGGTGTGCAGGGTTTCCCCAAAAGAGTAATCCCTCAGGTAGTGAGGCTGAAGGAATGGACTCTTCAGCATCAGAGTCCTCATAGGGAGGGAGAGAATAGCCCTGATCAGACGAAGAATCAAAGGAAATGGAAACCTGATCAGAGGAATCATAATCAGTGTCTTGCCTAGGCCTTTTGTCAGGAGGGGGATGGGAGCCCCTGATTTAAAGTAATAAGGTCTTCGGCCATTTTAAGCATTTGTTTCTTTGGCATGGATGACTGTTCTGGAGAATGCTGTACTTGTTTCCTTGTCTTTAATGGTGTTTTTGCTTTTGCCTTTGCTGCTGTAGTAGCCTTAATTGTAAGCTATAAAGGTCTGAAAACACCCTCAGAAGCCGGTGCCTGCTCAGTGGCTCCAGACCCATCTGAGGGTATAGATTCCGTAGGTCCAATACCTTGAGTTTCCACAGGCCTCGGTGTTTCCACGTGGCTGTCGGTGACGGCCTGTGGCTCTGAGGTAGCGGGTGTCAGGGGCTGTGAAAGCGCCTCACTGAGAACCGGCGACTGGCCTAGAAGAGGCTTCGTCGTCGGTTTTGGACCTCAGATGCCTGTCTTTTTCTTTGTCTTTGCATTTTTTATACATTGTTCCGACGGCATTATATAATTAAATCTTTGTCCAAAATAATGTAAAGAAAAATCAAACTGGCGTTTAATAGTGCGTTTATTGAATCTAGCACAAAACAGACAACTAGTAACGTCGTGGTCAGGGCCTAGACAAGGAATACAGTAAGAGTGAACGTCCTTATGAGGTATTTGCTTCCCACAAGAAATACAATTATTAACTTTTACTGGCATCGGCCTAGAGCAAGAAAAAGTTTCCCCAATGGGGTACTTAGCTTTATTGAAGACTTCGGTTCTGAAATTCGATTTTGAAAATCTCAGGAGTCGGCCAACCGGCACTTGCGAACTGCTTTTGCTTCGGGCACTGCGCGGCAAGAAAGACTGAAGAAAATGGTGTCGGTTGCAACTTTTATACCCCTGGCGCACTGACGTCAGGGAAGAGGCGACAGCAACCGACGCCGGACCAAGACTTTGGAACTCGGGTCGCTTGCCAGCAGGATAACCCAAGTGTAATGACTGCAACAGTGAAACACGATGAACATCTATATATCCTGAGAGACCTGTGAAGCTTAACACAGCCACCAGTGTCCCTTCAGGTATGACAATTTGGTGGAGGTTAGGTGGGGATGCTCTAGTCTCTAGACAGCCACCAGCCAAATCTATTGTTCTGGTTAAGTACGCAACTTATGTTTTTAGTGTATTCCTACGCAGACACTAGAATTGATGGCCAGAATCCCCAGTTTATTGGCAGCCTAAAGACAACAAGCCTTTGAGTAGAGCGGCCCAAGTTCTGGACAGCACTTTTATGCATGCTTAGTCTTTACTTGAATGTTTTTTTTTCCCCTCAAAGCACTGCAAGGTTACTGCTGACTGTATACCAGAATGAGTCAACTGTTTACACAGTTCTTTCTGGGCAATGCTGAAGCAAGTTTCATTCATAGCAACTTTGCAAGTCCAGTCCCCAGCTACTCAATTCATTTAGGATTCTCTCATGTGAGAGAGCCAATGCAAATAGGTTCTGAGCAGACATATTCTTAGTTTTTTTTTTCTTTTCACAGCAAAACCTCTAGCCGCAAAAAGGTATAATACCTGCACTTCAACCTAAGTCACAGCACTTGCCTATTTCTGTCAGGAGTGAAATGTCTCTTACTTTCCACTTCTGTCTCTGCTTCTAACAGATAGGTGCCACTACAGAATGCAACTGACGTGGAAAATGAAAGTCAGCTCTTCTTGACACAAGACCAATCAGTGCCAGAAGTGGAAGCGGTGGAAAGAAAAGGAAATGCAAGCACAACTTCACGCACTCGTGAAGGAGCAACTAGTATCAAAAGACCACAATGGCGAGAATGGAGGAAATTTACAACAAAATATTAACTGTCACTTATCAGCCCTTGGGCAAGCTAAAGCATTAAACCCCACACATCACAAGGGCTATTGTAACCCTTCATTCTCTCTTACTACATGACCCGAGTAGCTTTTACTGCCCCAGTGCTGAATTTTGCTTTAAAAGATTACCACAGACAGCACATCCTAAAAAAAAAGCTTACATTTCTGGACCTCCTTTTAGTTATTTATGTTTTATTTACTTGTTAAACTGGTAAATAAAGTGGTCCAGACACTTTTTGGCCACGACCTGGGCCGAGAAGGCAAGGAGACGAAAAAAACAGTTGTGACAAAGAACACAAGGTGAATTTGCAACAAAATATGAGCAATAGCCAATATACAGTACATAACGTGAAACACAGTTAAAAAGGATTAGTTACAAAATACACATGCAAAGTACAGTTTTTGCTAAGGACTTCTGAATGAGTACAGATTATGTCAAGAGTGGTATGCGACAAAGGATAGTCTTAGTAGAATTTGCCATCATTCATGCCTGCAGGTGCACAAAGACCTGAAGCGTAGCGGTATGCGTTACCTAGACCAGATTTGTAAAACAAGTACACGCATTCTCCTTGAACATATGATCTCTCAGCCTCTGTCTCAGCTGAACTACATTGTTAATTTGTCTGACATTATCTGATCTAGGATATTGCTCCAGCAGGCTGGAGAAAATTTGTTAAAAACTCAGGACAAGAAGAGAGTTTTATAACTGTTCCCCGAGAACAAGCTTATATTGCAGGGGTGGGTAGTATCTTTTATGCAGTAACATAAGTGTGTTCATCAATGCTCTTGCTGCGATAGGAATCCACTTGCATTTACTCGGTGTGATTTAGTGATGTTCAGTTCTACTACCAAACAAATGAATGTCTGTATTTTTTCTGTTGTTTGTAGCACAGAAGTATTCTGAGGGGAAAGCAGTGCAGTGAAGGAGAGGTCATATAAGTCTTGGTGTATAGTGCAAAAGTAATGCTTGAAATTCTAATCCTTTCAGTTTCTCTTACCACACATGCAACATATCACCACCAGGTTTCCTACATGAGAATTTATTGCGAGATCTGCTTCATATTTGCTGTAGCACAACAGGATTATTCCTTCTCTTCATGTGTATGTTTCCACAAGTCTTGGATGGGTGTTTTGTGATATAACTGCCATTACTGTATGAAATTTTAGTAAGTGTGCAGACGATGTTTTTAAACTCCAACCGCTTGAAAATGAAAAGCATTCTAAATGTACAGGTTTTCTATTTACAACAAAAGGCTTCATTTGTAGACTCATGTTGCCATCTACAGGTGGAACCGGATATTGCAGGAAGAATGCATTATTTCCAAACATGATTTTTCTCCTAAAGATTAATCTTTCTTAATTTCATGACATTGTGAATAACAGAATGCACTTGCAAGTAATATAGACAACAGCATTTAGAAAAAGCCCACAAAGACCTCTTGGTACAATAAAATATATTTAATGTTCACTCCACTTCATAAAAAGTATAAAAAACACTTGAAAATACCCCTTCGGGCCTCAGTACATACACATTAAAGCTTTTACAGACCAATAACCAGCCATATGACATATTTATTTATATATATATATATATATTTTTTTTTTTTTTTTTTTTTTTTTTTTTTAAGTATTTATAAATTGTGTAACGTTCTAATCAATTTTGAGAATTTTATAAAGAATAGGTGTTGCTAAAATGTTGCTTATGTGGAGCTTCTCTCCCCGGGCCTCTACTGAAAATGGACATTTATCCAGTTAGACCAGCCTGGTCAACAAATGTAAAATAAATAAATAAATAAATAAAATTGTATTTATAATAATGAGTTTAACTATCCTTTCACTGTGTGACCTTGTAAAAAAGTTTTAATATTCAGCCACTAGATGGTGCCATTAGATTGCTTTTGTTAATGCTGTATCTAGGTACTTTATTTTAGTAAATATTTATGAGAACAATGATTTTATATATGTATATTTATTTAATAACAGTATAGGGTAAATGATATTTGGTGATAGATAGCTATTTATTTATTGTACATTTTAGCATTTTAGACTAGATTTAATCTATTTATATGTGTGTTCTATATGCATTTATTGTTACATGATGCCCTGCCAATGAAAAGTATTCATCAATTAAGCAATTAGTATTTAAATAGAGTCTTGTGCTCAGTATGCATTTTCCATCGGAATAATTCTGTTTGTAGACGAAAACGCTGGTTATTGGTCTGTAAAAGCATTAATGTGTATGCACTGAGGCCAAGTGTTTTTTATACTTTTTATGAAGTGGAGTGAACATTAAATATATTTTATCATACCAAGAGGTCTTAGTGGGCTTTTTCCAAGTGCTTTGGTGATTTTTGAATTTGTTTTGACTGTGTAAGCACTGTATCCCAGTTGGCTACTTGTTTGCTGTAATATATACAACAGTATATTACACTATTGCAACTTGCATACATTAGAAAAGTTAGTATTTTGAATACAGCAAATAAGTCAGTACTCCTATAACATAACCTCTGATTTGCCTGTTTAAGTACATTGCAGTCATCCTAACGCACACCTCTAACAGCTTGCAAAATCGTAGCAGGGGCCATAAATAAATCATAGCTGAGGGTCCAAAATCACTGCACTTACAAGTTTCTTGCATATAAATTTGCAGCTCTTTAGGAGTAGGGGATAATGCAGTAATTTGGGGGAGGGGGTCATGACTTGCAAAAAAGACCATTACTTTATTTTACTTATTTATTTCAATTATCTTTTGTTGAACAGGCAAGTCTCACTAGGCTAGTGGCATCTTTTCAGAGATTATCTAAGGTGTTGATTATACTACTAAGGGAAATTTGGCCAGGACATTGGGGACCCTCTCTTACTCTTTTTGATAGGTGCTGTGGGATCTTTTACATCAACCTGAGCTAAAACCAACTCAAAAAGATAATATCTGCACTACAATGCAGCTGCACTACAATGTCAGTAATCCATCTACATGATGTGGGAGTAGAAGCTACAGGCTTCTGCACCAAAGGTGAATGCACTACTTACTGCATCATTTACACTAATACGTATGGTGCTAACAGATGTACACAACTGTACAGCTGCAACCAGTTAAAAAAAAAAAAATTAGCAACAACAAAATGATGTAAAAACATTAGCATATTTACCATGCTCTTATTGTAAGCAGTTCTATTGATGGGAAAAAGTTGAACTAGTTCTGCTATTATGATGCCAGTACTGTACAAAGAACTTGTGACATCTTGCCCTCTATGAGAATGTTATTCATAAAAATGATTTGACAAGTATATATGGCTAGTAAATGCTTTAGAATACTGTCTTGTATGAAAATGCTGCCTCCATTAGCAAATGTTACAAGAGTATGTTGGAATTTAATTCAATTAATAAAGGCTAAATCTAAAATATTGCCATACCAAAACTTAACATTTTCTCCAACTACTTAGTGACCTCTGAAAGACATGCATGAATGGGTGTGCCTTCGCTGAAGGTTGGGCGTCAGGCTGGCAACTCGGCACCATAAAAATCTACTGCCAATCATTAGCAGACCGGAGTTCCGCTGTGGCGACCCCTAACCGGGAAAAGCCGAAAAGACAAACAACAACCTAGAAATAATTAATATCCACTGCATTTGCTAAAATCATTGCAAATTACTGTACAGTAATTTGTAATTGTAGCTTGATACAGATCCCCCACCATACCCCAAGATTCTCACTACACCTTTCTAAACATACTGGAAAATACTAAGATAGAACCAAACACCCTAATACCGGGTGATTTTAATTGCCCTGCCATTAACTGGGAAAACTACTCATGTCCCAACACCTTTACGCAACGATTCTTGGAATTCATAAATTCCAACGCCCTGGATCAACTAATCCATAATCCCACCAGGGGCTCCAATATCCTAGACCTGGTCATTACCAACATGGGAAATCAATGCTCCATACCTATGGTCACCCCCTCGTTAGTCAGGTCTGACCATAAGCTAATCACCCTTAACATCCACATCCCACCCCCACCCCCCAGTAAAGAAACCACCATAAAAAACTTCTCCAAAGCATACTTCATGCTACTTAAGTCAGAAGTGACAAACTTCATGACATCCATGCAGACGGAAACTGAAAGTTCAACTGCTGAATCCTACACTAAGGCACTGTACGAGCACATCCACTCATGCATGAATCGTGCCATCCCAAATAGAACCAAAATGCTCTCATCCAAAAAAGGAAGCCAATCTGGTGGTCCCCCGCCATAAACAAACTTTACAACAAAAGGAAGAAACTTTTGCAGAAAAGGGGAAAATCCCAGGATGCAAAAAACCCCCTTACTAGCCTCAGTAAGAAACTGAGATGCCTCATAAAATCCTCCAAAGCTAGTTACGAAAATAAAATTGCCAAAGATTCCAAAGACAACCACAAAGCATTCTATAACTATGTCAAGAATCTAAATGGCAATGCTCAGATCTGCTCTGAGCTAAAACAGAATGGCATTAAATATACTGATCCGAAGGATATTGCCAATATCCTGGCAGATCGATTCAGTGCCAACTTCACCCCTCTCACCCCTAAATGGCCCATCTCAATACTGGAAGATTGTCAAATTCCAATAATAACGACCACACAGGTACAAAACGCACTCTCTAAAGCCAAGAATACAGCATCCATGGGACCAAATGACATCCCGGGCTGTGTACTACATGAACTACAATATGAACTGGCACCTCACCTAAGTGTCATGTTTAATCATAGCCTCACCTCAGGTTTCGTGCCAACTGAGTGGTGCAGAGCTACAGTTATCCCAATCCACAAGGGGCGATCCACCTTGGATCCCGGAAACTACCGTCCCATCAGTCTGACAAGCCTTATCTGCAAGGCCATGGAGCGTATTATCATGGAACTTATAAACAAAGACATCGGCAACCTTCAAACACTGGACCCCACCCAGTTTGGGTTTGTGAAGGGCCGATCTTGTCTCCTGAACCTGATTGACTTCTTTGAATCAGTCTCCAGAGCCATGGATAAGGGTAAGGTGGTCCACACAGCCTATCTAGACCTTGCCAAGGCCTTTGACACCATCCCCACTCTGGAATCATAGATAAACTTACTAAGTTGGGCATTAATCCCTATGTCACCCAATGGGTTGCTAAATGGCTTACTGATAGAACCCACACCGTAAAAGTAGCCGACTCCAAATCCAGCTCCAGACAAGTGACAAGTGGAGTACCTCAGGGTTCAGTCCTGGGGCCGCTCTTGTTTGGCATCTACTTCTCTGAAGTACAGGTCAACACTAAGGGACTCTGGCTAACAAAGTTTGCAGATGACTGCAAACTGGGAGCCGTTATTGAATCCCCAAATGATGTGGATACTCTACAAAAGAGCCTTACAGAAACAGATGCTTGGTGCCAGAGCCATGGGCTCAAGCTCAATGCCAAGAAATGTATTGTTATCCCCTTTGGGAAAAAACATGTATCCATGAATTACCATATAGGTGGCAGTACATTAAACACAGAAAGTGTGATAAGAGACTTAGGGACACAGGTGGACAGTGATCTCACCTTCGATAACCACATCGCCACAACAGTCAGGAAATCCTTCTATGTGGCACACCTCATCACGAAGGGCTTTTCATCCAGAGAAAAGGAGGTCATTGTCCCACTGTACTCATCCCTCATTAGACCCATTATAGAATACAACGCCCCATTTGGTATGTACCTCTCAAGACATCTGCAACAACTGGAAAGGCCTCAGAAATACCTCACTAAAAGAATCACAGGCCTAAAGCAGATGCCCTATGCTGACCGCCTTAAAAAACTCCAGCTATACTCTTGTCGCATATCGTCTACTCAGAGGCGATCTCTGCTTAACATATAAGGCCATGTCAAACCCAGAGCTGTTGGACATGCTACACTTAAAGAAATCCCAATCCCTCAGAGCTACACGCTCCAGGGATCTAAACCTTGTCATCACAATAAACAAAACATGCAGGAAGGATAGGTTCCTGACCCAGAGACTCCCCAGACTCTGGAATAGATTGCCCATACATGTCAAGCAGAGTGCCTCTATGGACCTCTTCAAGAGGAACCTTGACGATTGGATGGGAGAAAGGAAATTCACCCCAGGGATCATGTCAGTCGCCCTGCTAGACAGGGGTCCAGGAAAGTAAATAATGTGGGAAGAAATAGCCAGGGAATTGTTATGGCTAGGCTTGTATAGGCCCTAGGGCTGATAGCCTAGTACCAACCTATGAACTTATAACCTATGAACCAGTATTTATGTAGAGAGCAGTGTGCTTTATTCGTACGTGAACTTACTAAAAATCAGGAACATATCACTAATCTTGGGATGACTATCAATTACTCATTCATGTCATCATAAAAAAATTTATATATGTGTGTGTGTGTGTGTGTGTGTGTGTGTATATA
The DNA here is from genome assembly GCF_019279795.1 of Protopterus annectens. Lineage (NCBI taxonomy): Eukaryota > Metazoa > Chordata > Ceratodontiformes > Protopteridae > Protopterus > Protopterus annectens. The sequence continues at coordinate 1,283,095,998 of NC_056726.1, read as the reverse complement.
TATATATATATATATATATATGTGTGTGTGTGTATATATATATATATATATATATGTGTGTGTGTGTGTATATATATATATATATATATATATATATACACACACACACACACACACACACATACAAAGAAAAACTGGACTGGGGAAGGGCATACAATAGTAGAATCCTTTATTAACGCCACAACAAATACAAACAAGCGTTTTCGTCCAAGTAATCATCAGACTTCTTCAGATATAACAAATGATTAAAACTGATACCTCCGTTTATAACATTGTCAACAACCAATTAAGTATAACTGGCCAATTAAAACATAACACTTTTTTTTTAAAAAAAGAATACCGTTTTAAATACTGTCATGCAAAACTATTTGTAAAAAAATTTAAATAATTTAAATTTAATTCTTAAAAACATAAATTTACCTACAACTATGTTAAAAGTATACTGAATGGAAAATCTAAGAAAAAAGATTATATAAATGCATATTACTATGAATGTTAAAAATACATAATTAAAGCTTGGCAGACCTGAGTTTTAACAAGGGAACCAAGGAAATGCTGTCATTGAACCCTGGAGGTTTATTAGCCTCAAGTACTACCTGCCAGAAAGTCTCCCTATATTCTAATTTGGATTCCCAAGGGCCCCCTCTTATATCCCTGGGAACTTGGTACAAACTAATGCATGCCTAAATAAACCATTACTGTTGTTCTTTTTCTTGACGTCATTAATATGTTCATAAATCCTACGTTTCAATTGCTTTCAGTTTTTCCGACATAAAAGGAAAGGATCATCATGGACCTCATAAATAAAGATATTGGGGACCTACAGACACTGGATCCTACCCAGTTTGGCTTTGTTAAGGGCAGATTCTGCCTCTTAAACCTGGTCGATTTCTTTGAAACAGTCACCAAGGCCATTGACGAGGGGAAGGTGGTCCACACAGCCTACCTGGACCTTGCAAAAGCCTTCGATACAATACCCCACTCGGGCATTATAGATAAGCTCACCAGCTTAAATATAAACCCCTATGTCACTAGATGGGTTGCAAACTGGCTCAAGGACAGAACCCACATGGTTAGAATTGCTGGAGCCATGTCAGACTCCAAACCAGTTACAAGTGGCATCCCACAAGGCTCAGTCCTGGGACCTCTCTTGTTCGGTATATATTTCTCGGCGGTACAGGCCAACACGGAAGGACTGTGGCTGACCAAGTTCGCAGATGACTGCAAACTGGGCCATAATCAACTCTCCAGCCGACACAAGCATCCTCCAAAAGGGCCTCATAGAAACAGACAACTGGTGCCAGAGCCATGGCCTCAAGCTAAACGCCAAAAGTGTATAGTCATCCCTTTGGCAAAAACAAAGTGCCCACAAATTACCACATAGGTGGTAATCCATTAAGTACAGAAGAAGTCATTAGGGACCTGGGGACCCAAGTTGATAGCAATCTCTCATTTGACAACCACGTGGCCAAAGTGGTTAGAAAAACATTTTATATAGCCCACCTAATCATGAAGGGATTCACATCTAGATCAGGGAGGTCATCGTACCTCTTTACTCATCCCTCATCAGGCCCATAATTGAGTACAATGCCCCTTTTGGGATGTACCTTACCAGACACCTGCAGCAACTGGAAAGACCCCAAAAGTACCTCACCAAGAGGATCAAAGGGCTCAAACAGATGCCACATGCTGCCCGGTTAAAGAAACTCCAGCTGTACTCAGTGGCATACCGCCTGCTCAGAGGCGATCTGTGCCTGACGTATAAAGCCATGTCCAACCCGAATTAATGGATATGCTGCACCTCAGAAAATCCAAATCCCATCGAGCTACGGCGCTCGAGACTTGAACCTCAGCACTGAAATAAATAGGACATGCTGGAGGGACAGATTCATAACCCAGAGGCTCCCTTCACTCTGGAATAAAATCCCAGTCCAGGTTAGGCAGAGTCCCACACTGACTCTCTTCAAGAGGAATCTTGATGAGTGGATGGGAGATCGTAGGTTTACCCCGGCTATCACTTCTGTGTCACTGTTAGACAGAGGCACAGTATACTAACCTCAAAAAAAGGCATAGCAAAATTAATTTAAAATGAGTGGCGAAAGCCAAACACACTCTGGCTAGGCTTATAAATGCCCTAGGGCAGATAGCCTAGTATGAACCTATGAAAAGCCTTCACAGGCACCACAGGTAACCAAATAAACAAGACCCTGGGAATTGTACAGTTAGAATAAGATTTAGCAGTTAACAATTTTTGTCTAGCTGTAACCAGGACTTCCCTTTATAGAATGTAAACACACTGGGGACACGTCCCACATTTGCAAGTCCCTCTCTTTCTATGTGAGAAGACATTACTATTGTTAGCGTGTTCCAATAAATTTTTAATATTATATCCCCTTCTGAATACTACCTTCACAGGTTTGTTTTTCAAATTAGGCAGATCAGCAAACTTGTAAAATCTACTCCATTATCTCTATGATGTTCTTGATCTGATATGCAGTTGCACTAAAATTGGTAACAAATGCTCTGCCGTAACTAGAATCAGTTTGTATCTGCTTATTCTGTTTATTAGAAAAATTATCTCCAATTCCCAAAACAGGACGATATTTGTCCTTCCTGTCCTGAGTGACTTCAATTCTAACAGCTGAAATAAATTCCCTAGGGTAACTCCTCTCTAAAAACATTTCCTCTAGTGTAGTGTCCAATGGTGTCATGCTGTTACTCATGAAACAATAAGCTCAAAATAATACCACACAAAGTGTCTGCATTTTTCTTAGACGTGAAGAAAGTTTTAAACTCACTTTAACGGGGAATTTTCAAAGCTTAGCGAATAGAAGGCCCTTTCTTAGAAGTCAACAGGTTTTTTTTTACTCCTTTCATCTGCATCAGTAAAATTGTGTTTTTATTAGAATGGAAAACAAAGCAAGGTTGTTCACTTTCCCCATATTACTGGTGCCTTACTTCAGCTAAACTTGGGAGAACCTACCTATTACACTCTTCCAGGAAGTACTCATATTTTCATCCTGGGTTACAAATAAGTATTTGGTCAACTTGCCTGGAGAAGAATATTCTCATTCTAAGTGTACCACTTTTCTGGTTTAAAACAATCAAAAAATCTGTGCTTTATCTCGAGTGGCTTTGGCATAACGAATAAGGTCTTTACCTCACAGACACAAGGTACAGGATTTTACACTGACCTCAGGTTATTATTGGCTAGGCTTCTCTTCAGAGCAGTAAGGCTTGCCTCTTAAGGGTCTGAGATTATTGGTTTTCTAGGGGTTAAGGCCTTCTACACCTATAAATATTAATCTTGCCAAAGAGAAAAATAGCAACCTTAAGCTACTTCTGAGTGACACTGGGGAGCTTTGTAGGGAGAAGGATTTATATCTTTCCTTTTTAGATACAATTAATGTAGTAAACATGGTATGTCGGCCTAAATTCACATTATTTTTATAAACAGTTGTCATCCCATGTCAGTAAATTCTCAAAGAAAATTATAACAAGACTTTCTACTGATATCACACCCTCCCATGTTGTCCAGGAAAAATAAATGTCTGGCACAAGAAAAGAGTAGCATAGGCCTTTCTACCTTCTCCCATTACTCTAGTGTGGTGTCACTAAGCCAGTCATTATAGGCTAGGGCTATCCTATTTGGCTACTGCCTGAAATTATTGGGATTTATAAACTCCAAGGAAGTACTAATCTGGGTAGGAGAGGCAGGCTTTGGGGCTTCAGGAAGCTTGGGAATATTTCTGCAGAAAAACTTCTTTCAACAAAAAGAGAACTAATGTTTGTAATCTGTAAAGGCTCTGGTATTTCCCTTTATATAGAGTAAGTTTTAGGATGATTTACTGGCAAACATGGATTATTAATAAGGATTTCCTTTTGGGGTGTAACCTGATTAGGACAGGGGAAATCTCCTTCCTTCCCTATCAACAATGGAGAAACCAGATCTGAAATCTCTTTGCTTTGTAAATGTTCTGCCATACTCTATAACATATCTTACAAGTGGGGTAGTGTCCTTGGTAAAATACTGATGGCCAGGAAACAGACAGTCTGTTAGTCAAGTTATACTGCATTATGGGGGAACATAAGAATCACTGTATAAACAAGTTAAAGAGGAAATAGGAGGAGAAGATCGAAACAGAATTAACAAGCAGAGAATGGGATAATGCACTTACTGCCTGAAGGCAATCTTACTCAGTCTGGCTGGCAGCATTTACATTTTACAAGATGTTACAGCAATGACACAAATTCATTTTCTACATTACTGAAAAGAAGGATCTGTGAAACAGGCAAATGCTGAAGATGCCAATTATACACACATTATGGTCCCTTCCAGAAGGATCTACCATATGGGCAAGGATGATGAAAATGGCATTTTGGGCATTACTTGTTAATCTACCAGCAGGAAATTATTAGGAATTTTGGTTGTTAAACAGAAGTGCTACTGCTGGGTTTGAAAGGTATAGATTAATTACTTCTTATGCTGATTATTTTTATTCTCACAGACATTACCTTCAAATGTTGGGCAGTACCCAAAAGACATTATTACTCTCTGTTTTCTTGACTACAAGCTGTCACTTTATCAAGCATAAACATGCAAAAGCCTTCAGAAATTGCTATAACATATTTTTTTTTTTGCTTGAAACACTTGTTTACATATTTTTTAAAACTATCTACATACACATATGTTATTTCTTTTAATCCATAAACTTGTTTTATGTATATTTGTATTTATTACTGCAAACATTAAACAAGTTAGCCATCAGTTTGCCAATCAAACCTAGGTAAGATAAGACGATCCCAATCACTGTATGCTGTCAGCTCTTCTCTTACAATTTATTCCCTAATCTCTCTAGTATTCAGATACAAGACAGCATGGCTGAATAAAGTCACCAAAAATGTTACAATTACAGCTAACTTAAACCAGTCTCTAACTGATGTGCTGTATACAGGTAGCATCTTTGTAAACCAAGTCTCATTTTTAGACATTGTGGACAAACTGTATATATAAAGTCACCTCCGAATTCAAATAAGTATCTGTGCAAAATTCCTAGCAGTACCAAACAAACCACAAAATAAAAAAGGTACATTTTCTTCTTTTTCTAAGCTGTATTTCAACAGTGAAATTACTATATCATATAATATTATATAGAACCCAGCCACTGGGGATGCACAAGCCAGTGCATTTCTTTGTGCCGGTCCCAAGCCCGGATAAATGGGGAGGGTTTTGTCATTTCATGCAATCACCAGTAAATATTTCCATACCAGATCGGTCAAGGCCCAGGTTAACAACGACCGCCACCAGTACTGTTAGCCAACAGGGTGCTGGTGAAAATTGGGCTACTGTTGGCCAAAGGAGGAGAAGAGGCAGAAGGCATAGCCGAAGGCAGGAAGAGAGGAGAAAGGCTAGGACTGTGGTAGTGAGGGTCGGAACTCTGAATGTTGGCAGTATGACTGGTATAGGGAGAGAGCTAGCTGATATGATGGACAGAAGGAAGGTTGATATATTTTGTGCGCAAAAGACCAGATGGAAGGGGAGTAAGGCTAGGTGTATCGGAGGTGGGTTCAAATTGTTTTATCATGGTGTGGATGGGAGGAGAAATGGATAGGAATTATTCTGAAGGAACAGTATGTGAAGAGTGTTTTGGAGGTGAAAAGAGTGTCGGATAGAGTGACGTTTATGAACCTGGAAATTGATGGTGTAATTATGAATGTTGTTAGTGCATATGCTCCACAAGTTGGGTGTGCAATGGATGAGAAAGAAAAATTTTGGAGTGAATTGGATGAAGTGGTGATGACTGTACCCAAGGGTGAGAGAGGGGTGATTGGAGCAGATTTTAATGGGCATGTTGGTAAAGGGAACAGAGGGGATGAGGAAGTGATGAGTAGGTATGGTGTTAAACAAAGGAAGGTCAGATGGTATTGGATTTTGCGAAAAGGATGGACATGGCTGTGGTGAATATGTATTTTAACAAGAGGGAGGAGCATAGGGTGACATACAAGAGTGGAGGAAGATGCACACAGGTGGATTATATCTTATGTAGGAGGGCCAGTTTGAGGGAGATTGGAGAATGTAAAGTGGTGACCGGAGAAAGTGTGATTAGGCAGCACTGGATGGTGGTTTGTAGGATGACGGTGATCAAAAAGAGGAGGAGGAGTATGAGGGCAGCACCAAGGATCAAATGGTGGAAACTGAAAAAGGGTAATTGTGAGGTGGAGTTCAGGGATGAGTTAAGACAGGCACTGGGTGGCAGTGAAGAGTTACCAAATAGCTGGGTAACTACAGCAGAGCTAGTAAGGGAGACGGCTAGAAAAATGCTTGGTATCACATCGGGACAGAGGAAGGACAACAAAGAGATATGGTGGTGGAATGAGGAAGTACAGAAGAGTATACAGGCAAAGAGGTTGGCAAAGAAGAAGTGGGATTGTCAGAGAGATGAAGAAAGTAGACAGGAGTATAAGGAGATGAGGTGCATGGCAAAGACAGAGGTGGGGAAGGCTAAGGATAAGGCATATGAAGAGTTGTATGAAAGTTTGGACACTAAGGAGGGAGAAAAGGACCTGTACTGATTGGCTAGACAGAGGGACCAAGCAAGGAAAGATGTGCCGCAGGTAAAGGTGATAAAGGATAATGAGGGAAACATACTCACAAGCGAGGAGTGTGTGTTGAAGAGATGGAAAGAGCACTTTGAGGGGTTGATAAATGGAGAGAATGAGAGGGAGAGAAGGTTGGATGATGTAGGGATACTGAATCATGAAGTACAATGGATTAGCAAGGAGGAAATAAGGATAGCTATGAAGAGAATGAAGAATGGAAAAGCTGTTGGCCCAGATGACATACCTGTTGAAGCATGGAGGTATTTAGGTGAAATGGCAGTGGAGTTTTTAACCAGATTGTTTAATGAAATCTTAGAAAGTGAGAGGATGCCTGAGGAATGGAGAAAAAGTGTTTTGGTACCGATTTTTAAGAATAAGGGTGATGTGCAGAGTTGTAGTAACTACAGAGGGATTAAATTGATCAGTCACAGCATGAAGTTATGGGAAAGAGTAGTGGAAGCTAGGTTAAGAAGGGACGTGATGATTAGTGAACAGCAGTATGGTTTCATGCCGGGAAAGAGCACTACAGATGTGATGTTTGCTCTGAGAGTGTTGATGGAGAAGTACAGAGAATGTCAGAAGGAGTTGCATTGTGTTTTTGTAGACTTAGAGAAAGCATATGACAGGGTGCCTGGAGAGGAGTTGTGGTATTGTATGAGGAAGTCAGGAGTGTCAGAGAAGTATGTAAGAGTGGTACAGGATATGTATGAGGGTAGTGTGACTGCGGTGGGAGTGACGGATGCGTTTAAGGTGGGGTGGATCAGCTCTGAGCCCTTTCTTATTTGCAGTGGTGATGGACAGGTTGACAGATGAGATAAAACAATAGTCCCCATGGACTATGATGTTTGCAGATGACATTGTGATCTGTAGTGAGGAGTAGGGAACAGGTGAAGCAGACCCTGGAGAGATGGAGATGTGCTCTAGAGACAAGAGGAATGAAGGTCAGCAGCACTAAGACAAAATATATGTGTGTGAATGAGAGGGAGGATAGAAGAACGGTGAGGATGCAAGGAGTAGAGGTGGCGAAGGTGGACGAGTTTAAATACTTGGGGTCAATAGTTCAGAGTAACGGTGAGTGTGGAAGAGAGGTGAAGAAGAGAGTACAGGCAGGATGGAGTGGGTGGAGAAGAGTGTCAGGAGTGATATGTGACAGACGAGTACCTGTAAGAGTGAAAGGGAAGGTCTACAAGAGGGTAGTGAGACCAGCTATGTTATATGGGTTGAAGACAGTGGCATTGACAAAAAGGCAGGAGTTTGAGCTGGATGTGGCAGAGTTAAGATTTGCATTGGGTGTGACGAGGGTGGACAGGATTAGAAATAAGTATATTAGAGGGTCAGCCCAGGTTGGAAGGTTTGGAAACAAAGCCAGAGAGGCAATATTAAGTACAGTTTTGTACCTACCATAAATGTAGATGTCCAAACAGGATTGCATCTGCAGTCCTTACAAATGGGTTGTCCTGTCGTCAGGCAGCCCTTCGGTCGGCCGGATTCCAAAGTCTGGGTCTGGCCTCGGCTGGTGTCGCACTTCACCCGACGTCATAGCTGCAGTTCTTCGGGTATAAAGGCATCAGCCGACGCCATTTTCCTCAGTGTTTCTTGCCCCAGATGCCAGTTGCCCTCTTGGATAGCTAAATTTTGGATAAATGCCAATGTTTCCAAATAGTAGAAGGCAAACACAAAAAATAATCATGTATGTACATATATACAAACAAATACACCATAAGAGATCCCCCAGCTAGCTATTAGGTGGGCAAATACCCTAGGAATACCACAGAGGGGAAGGAGGGTGGGTAATCCTGACTGCAGATGCAATCCTGTTCGGACATCTACATTTATGGTAGGTACTAAACTGTACTATGTCCTTCAAGGATGCATCTGCAGTCCTTACAAATGGGTAGAATACCATAGCCAAACTAGGGAGGAGGAAGAAGAAATTATGGTGTAGTTAGGATCCCTTGCAAAACAGCAGTGGCAAACCCTGCTCGGGATCTAGAGTATAAAGGTAAGTTATAATGCTTGGCAAATGTATGCACGGAGGTCCAAGTAGCAGCCTCTATAATGTCCTTGGTAGCCACTCCTCGTAAGAAAGCTGTGGTAGTGGCTGTAGCCCTTGTAGAATGAGGCCTTATGTTCTGTAGAATTTGCTTTCCATGGTAGGAGTAACAGAATCTAATGCAATTTCCTATCCACTTGGAGATTGTCTGTTTGGAAATTGCTTTTCCTTCCCTTCCTGTTGCATATGCTACCAGAAGCTGGTCAGTTTTTCTATTGCCCTTGGTTCTGTCCAGGTAGTAGCGTAACTGTCTATGTACATCCAAGGTATGCAGCAGTCTTTCCCCCCTGTTCTGTGGATTGGGAAAGAAGGTAGGTAGGTGGATTGCCTGGTTTAAAGACACTCTGGATACCACCTTAGGCATAAATGTAGGATTAGTTCTCATGGACACTCTATCTTGATGGAAGATTAGGAAGGGTTGTACTGCCATTAAAGCCTGTAGTTCCGAAACCCTTCTTGCTGAGGTAATTGCCAGCAGGAAAGCAGTTTTCCAGGATAGGTGTTGAAGATCTGCTGTTGCTGCTGGTTCGAAAGGGGGGAGTGTCAATTTTTCTAGCACAAAGTTAAAGTCCCATGCTGGTAATGGTGGTTTCCTAGGAGGTTTTACATTGTTAATTCCTCTCAGAAACTGCCTGAGTAGAGGATCTTGAAAAGACAGGGGGATCGAAGCTGTATTCTGCAGAAATAGCTGATGCATGTATCTTGATGGAGGAATAGGACAGGCCTGTATGGAAAAGCTCTGCCAAATACTCCAGGATGTTGGCAATGTCTACCTTTGACACATCTTTGCCCCTCTCGGTACTCCAAATGAGAAACCTTTTCCATTTTCCTGCATAGTTCCTTCTTGTTGAGGGTCTGCGGGCCTCAAGGATAATGTCTTTAACCCTTTGGGATAAATCTGGGTTAGTTGCTCTTATGTAATGTTCCAGGCAGTCAGTTGCAGAGTTTTCAGGTTTGGATGCAGGATGTTGTAGTCGCTCTGAGTTAACATCAAAGGAATCAGGGGTAGTGTCCACATTTTCCCCCGAGACATGCTCCTCAGTAATGGGTACCAATGTTGTCTTGGCCAATCTGGAGCTATCAGAATGATCCTTGGATGTTCCTCTTTGATTTTCAATAGCACCTTGTGCATCAAAGGAAGAGGTGGGAATGCATATGCTGTCAGGCCTTTCCAACTGAAGGATAGAGAGTCCACCTTCCAAGCAAGTGGGTGGTATGTCCTTGTGCAGAATTTCTTGAGCTGGTGATTGAGTGGGGATGCGAATAGGTCTATTTGTGGCAGTCCCCATTTCTTTGTGATGGCCTTGAAGATGTCCGGTGTAGCATCCATTCGTGAGCATCCGAGGTAGTTCTGCTTAATATGTCTGCTAGGATGTTTTCTTTTCCGGTACAAAACTGCTTGTAACTGAATGTTGTAACTCAGAGCCATATTCCATAGGTCCAGAGCCATTCGGCATAGAGGGTATGAATGAGTGCCTCCCTGTTTGTTGATGTACCACATGACTGTGGTGTTGTCTGTCCTTATCATCAACTGGCCTTCTTGGAGGAATGGTCTGAAATTCTGGATTGCTAGTTTTACTGCCAGCATTTCTTTTTGATTTATGTGCAGGTGCAGCTGATCTGGAGTCCATAAGCCTTGTATGCACTTGTCCAGCATGTGGGCCCCCCAACCGAGGTCTGAGGCGTCCGTTGTGATGGTTTGGCTTGGTTGAATGCTGTGGAAGGGCAAACCTGGGTTTGGCTGGCATGCCTGAGCCCACCATAGGAACTCTTGTTTCAGGCATGGAATTAGTGGTATTTCGGTTTCTAAGCTGTGCCTGTGTTGAGACCATAAATTCTTTAGGTACCACTGTAGCTTTCTCATATGCAGTCTAGCATGGGGGACCAGGATTATGCAGGATGCCATGAAGCCCAAGGCCTGCAGTACTTTCCTTGCTGTTAGTTTGTTCTGCTTTGTTAATGCCAAGAAGTAGAGAGGAAGTTGTTCTTGTTTTTCTGCAGTTAGGAATGCCATCTGTTTTACTGTGTCCAATTCTGCACCTAAGAAGGTTATTGTTTGGGATGGTATCAGTCTTGACTTTTTTATATTGACTGTGTATCCCAGGGCTTGTAGTAAGCAAATGACTCTTTGTAAGTCTTCTGTTAGCTTGTTTTTGTTGTCCGCTTGTATCAGGCAGTCGTCCAGGTATGGATAAATTTGGATTGCCTGAAGCCTGCAGTGGCGATTACTGATGCCAGGCATTTCGTGAACACTCTGGGCGCAGTAGATAAGCCAAAGGGCAATGCTGAGAATTGATAATGCTCTGATCCTGCAAGAAATCTGAGGTATCTTCTGCAATTTGGTCGTATGGGGACGTGCAGGTATGCCTCCTTGAGATCTAGAGTTACCAGCCAATACTCCTTGCCCAGCATGGGAAGAAGTTGCTGTAGGGTCAGCATTTTGAATTTTGGAACAATGATGAATGTGTTTAAAGCGGACAGGTCGAGAATAGGCCTCCAATTTTTCTCTTTTCTTGGTACCAGGAAGAGTCTGGAGTAAAATCCCTTGCCTTGTTCCGTAGGTGGTACCCTTTCCACAGCTCTCATCTTTGCTAATTGAGCTATTTGTTTTAGAGCTTCTGTCTTTTGATTTGGTGGTAGGTTTGGCATTCCTCTTTTTCCTGGTAAAGTGTGGAAATGAAACCTATAGCCTTGGTCTATAGTTTGCAAAATCCACTTGTCTCTTGTGATATAGTGCCAGTTTTTTGAAAATAAGGCTAACTTTCCGCCTAAGGGTGCTGCTATTTGTTCCCTGGTAGGCGGTGTCAGAGCCAAGTCACTGTGATTGTCCTGTTGCAGTGGTAGTGGGTGTGTCTGTGCCTCGTTGGTTGTTACCTTGCCACTGGCGTCCCCTGTAGGCACCTCCTCTGGATTGATTTCTGCCTCTTGAACGCCTATTCCTGCCTCTCTGAGTTTTAGAGGAGTCTGGAAAGGACCAATTTTTGGAAGGCCAGCTCCTGCTAAACCTTGGAGGCTGAACCTGTAAGAAATCTTTCACTGTTTGTACAGATTTTGCCTTCTCTTCCATTTTCTTCAGTACCTGTTGGGCAGGAGAACCAAATAAACTGACCTTATCCATAGGAGCATCTAATAGCTTTGCTTTAACATGATCCGGCAAGACCTGTTCTTTCAACCATGCATGCCTTCTTATAACTGTGCCAGTCATGGCTGATCTAAATGAAGCCTCCAGTGCATCATAGCCACATTTTAAGGAATGGTTACTAACCTGCTGAATGTTATTCACCATTTCTAGAACATATTTCTTATCTAAAGAATCATCAGAGGACAGTTTCTTAGTTAACTGATCAAGCATAACTCTTGGTATTGGATCATATGAAACTGACAGTTCAATGCTCTAGCTGAGAGAGTAGCAGAGGTGTATACTCTTTTACCCCATCTCTCTAAGGACCTGGATTCCCCTTCAGAAGGGAGAGGGTTTTTAGCTGTGGTCGAAGCTACTGCCTTAGGCCCCTGGGAGATAGTCTCAGGATCTGCAAAAGGAGCCTTGTATAAATGGTGATGAGTGTCCGGGACCCTGTAGAACCTATCGAGCTTAGCAGGGGCTGGAGGTAAAGTATCAGGAGCAGTGCAAGCATCATTAAATGCATCATCCACAACAGGAAGAACTGGAGGTATAGCTAAAGGCCTATGTTGCGGTAAGTGTAAAAAGGTCCTAAGCCTTTTCCTTGAATCTGAGAAATCTTGTCCCTGCCATTGGAATTGCTCTCTCATGGCATGTAAAGTTTCCCCAAAGGAAAATTCCTCTGGTGGAGAGGCAGAAGGAATCGATTCTTCAGCATCGGAATCTTCATAAGTAGAAAAAGGAGCCTCTGGATGGTCTGTATTGTCTGTATCATCAGAAGAGTCATCTGAGGACACTGGCTCAGGGGCTCTGCTCTAGGTCTCTTTTCTGGAGGTTGAGAGGCCCTGTCTGGGTGAGATTGGGATCCCCTTATTAAAGAGATGAGATCCTCTGCCAGAGTAAGCATTTGGGAACTGGAACTGGGCCTGTGAGAGGGGGGCTTAACAGGCACAGACTTAGAAGTTTTGGCTGCTTTAGCCCTGGCAAAGGCCTTTATAGACATGGCTGCAGGAGGCCTAGCAGCACCACGTGCTGGGGTAGAAACATCCAAAGGGATGGTGTCCGATCATTCTTGTGAAACCACAGTAGTAGGTAAAACTTCAGAGGCCGATTCAACTAGGGTAGAAGGGGCCTCGGAAGTAGTCATGGATTCGGCTGAAGATTGAACCGTTTGCTCGGTTTCGGCCGAAACCGAGACACTCGCGGTTTGCTTAACCGTGGTTTCGGCCGAAACCGCGGACCGCGAGTGTCGGTCCTTTTCTTTGCGTTTCTGAACAATTTGAGTAGTCTGAGGATCCGACGGCATTATGTACGCAAAATCTGAGCCGAAAAACTGTTCAGCAAACTCCGACCGACGACAGGCTAAACAAGCTGCTACGTCGTGGTCTGGGCCTAAACAAGGTAAGCAGTAAGAGTGGAAATCTTTATGAGGTATTTGTTTCCCACAAGTTAAACAGTTATTCACTTTTTCTGACATCGGCTGAGGCAAGAAAGAGTCCCCAACGGGGTACTTAGCTTTTTAGAAGTCTTCGAAGTAGTATTCGGTAGTAGTAATCTCTGGATCTGACCGACCGGCACTTGCGAACAGCTTCTGCTTCGGGCGCCACGCGGCAAGAAAGACTGAGGAAAATGGCGTCGGCTGATGCCTTTATACCCGAAGAACTGCAGCTATGACGTCAGGTGAAGTGCGACACCAGCCGAGGCCAGACCCAGACTTTGGAATCCGGCCGACCGAAGGGCTGCCTGACGACAGGACAACCCATTTGTAAGGACTGCAGATGCATCCTTGAAGGACATCGTTGGTTTGGAAATGTGTTGAGGAGGGATGCTGAGTATATTGGGAAAAAGATACTAAGGATGAAGCTACCAGGTAACAGGAAAAGAGGAAGGCCTAAGATAAGGTTTATGGATGTGGTGAGAGAGGACATACAGGTGGTTGGTGTGACAGAACAAGATGCAGAGGACAGGAAGAAATGGAAACGGGTGATCCGTTGTGGCGACCCCTAACGGGAACAGCCGAAAGAAGATGATGATGTAGATGTATACAAGTACGACACAAAACAGTATTCCAGCACACAAACTCAGCTTTCACTGTTCAAGCAAGATCTATAAGATGAAAATAAATCATGGTATGATCAACAAGGCTACTTCCCTGCACTTTACTGAAATGCAGATCTTTATAGCCTGACAGTGTATATGACTGTACAAAAGTAGCAATTGACTAAATGTTCTTGGTCATCCTTAAAACAAATACAAAATAATGGGCCTTGTCTGGTTAAGACAAGAATAAAAGAATCACCATCAGCATATTACTAGTAAGTGTGCAACTGCCCCCAAGTAAATATTCTTCCATGTCAGTGGGGATTCCCCTTGAGCCCTATTGAAGAAGGAACATTTTATGACTAAGTGCATGCCCCACCTTGCTATTCTGAAAATGCTTTGATCCAGAACTGCACTTACTAATCAGAAAGTGCACATACCCATACGCTTGCCAACATGAGGGTGCCAGGCCCATCAATGCAGAAGGAATAAAGTCATCACTGTGACTTGGGTAACACAAGTTCAAGCAAGCAGATTAGGCACTTGCTGGGATGGCATGAGAGAGGACAGTACCGAGTCACTTGATTGTGGGGGATGAACACACTGGGGAGACGAGCTGCTGCCCACTTTTGCAGGTGGTGAAACCAGAAAATGTACAGGAGTTCGTATGCTGGGTAGGCACTTGGGTGGGGACTACAGGGTGAAGTGTCTTAAGCAGGGGAGTCCCCTGCAGTATCTCACTGCATGTCCACATACAGTTCATAATGTGCAAGAAGTTAAGCAGCAATGAAGGCTTTCTGTTTAGTTTCTGCCCTTAGTGACAGTTAATAGCCAGGTTCCATGCATACAGTACATAGGGAATCAGTTGATGGTTGCAAATATAGTGGCGGACAGGCAGTGGAGTACAAGAAAACAGTCAACATAGCAAGACCACAATCTTGCATTGGGAAAATGCAATCCCCACTACTTATTTCCAAAGTTTCCTGCAGTGGAGATTATGTTGCCAAAGAGCTTAAATAACTGCTTTACACCCCCTGGGGGAAAAACAAAAAGATCTGAAAAGAATTAATCAGATGAATGCTGGAGGCACTGAAGTCAGATTTCTAAAGAATCTGTTGAGGTTACACATTCCAAAATGCAAAGATACTGGCAGGATATAATGAGGGAGATGGAAAAAAAATCAAAATCTCCAACTTATACTTGTACATTACAATAAATTAAAAACAATCCTTATTGGACCTACGTTTAAAACTCTTGCACAGAAATAGGATAAAACAACTAACACACACACACACATATAACAGAGGAGTACAGTGTATGAATACAGACAATGCGGCAGGATTACAAGTAAATATATCTGAATGACACAAGCATAGAAATAAAGATGGCGCCCATGGATCCTGCATCATTATAGCAACAGTTACCCTGACTGTTATTAGGCTGGAGACATTTTCTGTGGTAATGTTGTATCCAACACACTCTCAAAGCCTTTATTTAGTGGGCTTCTTTGCAGTCTCAAGGCATTTACTTAGTGGGCTTCTTTACCATCTGCTAACCTATTCATTCTAATCATTCATGGATCCCCAAGACCTGACTCACCTCAAACTAATAAGTTTGATAAAGTTGTTAGTTTATCTATCCTCAAGATAAAAAGGGGGGAGAAAGGGATCAAAAAAAAAAAAAAAAAGAATGATCTCAGATCGAGTTTTCAAAAACTAATAATTCATATGGACAAGACCATATGAGAGTTTCCAAAAACCCAAACTATAAAAAAAAAAAAAAAAAAAAAAAATCTACTTTTTCTTCTTACAATTATGCAGGGGGCAAGCTCCCCTGCACCCCCCCCCCCCACAAATTAAATATACTAACTCCAAGATCGCACTACAGTGAAGAAAAGGGTACATTTCCTGATTCTTGCTGTCCTGTGATCTCCACTCAAAAGCTTTAAAAGTTTTCAAAAAAATTATATGGTCTCAACCATATGAATTTTGAGTTTCTGAAAACTCGATCAACTGATTGGGATCCAAAAAACATGCTATATTTTATTCTGCCTAATGGCCAACCCTTCTAAAAAATGACTAATAAAATTCATTACATAGAATTTAAAATTTGAATGATGCTTTGTGTTTATTGCCACAAGAATAACACACATCAAAGCCTCCTCCTCATCCAATTTAAAATACAGATACTCCTCAATATTCACCAAGTACAACTGCTTGGACGCATGCAAGAAGAAACTTAACCATGGTAAGAGCATGATGGAATGCTTGCACCTACTTAAGATTCAACAATTATAGTGCAACTGCAGAGAGAGAGAATGTAACCTGCTTCTATAGTACAGAGTGATGGAGCTCTTAATGTGACCCAAACAACCGGGTTTGATTAGTGGGCTCAGCACTTTAGAAGTCAGGTGGAAGGGTTGGAGAAAGGAGTGAAGAGGTGTGGCCTATTCTCCTCTCCAGTGGGTGAGAAAGATAGCACATGCTCAGGGAGTAAACGAGGAAGTGCAACTTCTCCAATGGGGACTTGGGAAATCACTTCTCATGGAGGATGTGGCTGCTTGCTAGCAGCATCTCTTGCATTAGTGAGGGGATGACCACTGCAGATAGCCTACTGCATGTTCCCTTCCAGATCCACAATATGTGTCTTCGTGGGGAGACTAGACTAAAAGAAATACCTTCAATCCATCCCCTAATGTCTGTCTCAATGACAGCTCTTCTCGTTCAACCCTCACCCTGGTGATGGGGAATTACTGGAACCAGTTTACTATCAAAACCAATCATCTTTAGAGCAAAAATAAAGTAAAGACAAGGTAACTGGCTACTGGTGGCTACCACAGTCACTTTACGCCTTTACCACTTTCCTTCAAACTTCTTCAAAGATAATGTCCCCTCCACTTCTCAACAAATTGTATATAAAATTCCTTCCTACGCCCTAGGAACCTCCATCATTCATTCCAGTTGAAAAGGTCTCCTTTCAGTCCTGCAACCATCTCCAAATGACTGGCCTGCTATACCATGTTCAGTTATTCCTTCCAAGGTAAGAAATCAGACAAAGCTGTAAATACCCACAGTAAGAAGGGCACTGTTACTATTGTGGCCATCCTCTGTGCCAGTGGCTACCCAGGATGTTACAAGCAGCAATACAGTCCTCTGACCATGCCTTCTATAAGCATTACAACTTGACATCTCTTAAAGGGCAAGAGGTGGCTAATCTACAATCATTTTACAGGACTTGTTGCAGTCCAACCCTTCCTTTATTGCCACCTCCCTATCTGTACAAGCTCTGGGAATTATCCCAATAGATAAAATAGTAATGCAACAGTGATCTAAATTAAGAACAGAGCACAAGTGTGTAAGAACTTACCTTAAAACTAAACATTTATGTAGATCATTGCCACAATTCTGCTTACCCACCACATCCCACCTTTCTGTGTTTTGGCATTCTTGGCTGGGGTGGGGCACTACATATCGATGTTATTTACCCTTCTCCCCTTCCAGGTATTGATATACTTGGAAAGCTCCATTTTTCTCACACTCCTGTGTTCAGTACAAGATAAAAGGGTCCCTCACTCCAGTAAGAATCTTAAGGTCTTGTTCATTAGCTCATAGGGGAGATAACTTTACATCTTCCTGGGAAAGAAAACTCTCAAATGGCATGGCTGGATGTTGGCTTTATACAGGGAACTTTGTAATGTCCCTGATGGGTGGAACCTACCACTCCTAAATGTCTAAGGAAGCTGAAATCTGGAAGTTGGTCCAGGAGCTGGTCCTTCTGCTGTAAGGACTGCTGCAATAGTGACCTAAACAAAACATCTCTGCAGAGTTTTTTTTCTCCACATGCTCATGTTATACTTAGAGATTTTATCTCCAGGTGGCTCAAATAAAAACAAGTCCCAGTCCAGCTGGATGTCCTGATAATCAAAACATAAATATATTTTAAAGTGAACCTTTGCTAATTTTTCAATAAAAACAAATGGTTAGCAGCATGTACAGCTGACCTTCCAGTCTACACAATACAGACATCTCAAACACAGAACTTTATTTCCATGCTATCTGAATACGAATAGCAGAAAGTTATAGCAAAGCTTAAAAGGAATCCAAACAAACTACATATTCAAGAAGTAAGCCTTTAAAACCAAGAATGGGGGCTACCAGCATCTCAGATATTTGAATGAAAACTTATCTAAATAAACACAACGTAAGTTGCACTTGACCAGAACAGTGAATCTACTTTAACTGAAGTACTAGTGCTGGGATTCAAAACCAATCCATCAAGGTACAAAGAGACCAACTTAATTATTACATATCATTTCTGTCCAGTTAACTGAAATAAATAAATAAAACGGTTTCATAGCGCACTTAATTTATTATTTTAAATCGGGGTGCAGAACAAACTGGGAACTAGGTAGATATAAACAAAGTAAACTGGAACGCAAGTGTAAAAACCAACAAACCAAAAAGCAATACACTTGAGGAAATCAGGCTCAGCTCACGATACAAGAAGGTTTATTTAGTCCACAAAAATAATGCTCTTAACGCTTAAAATAAACAGTACGTTTTCGATTAACTGTCTTCCTCAGAAAGCAAGAATACACACATAAAACATTCACCTCCCTCCTTTTATACGCCCTAGGCATTAATTATCTTTCAATTAATTGAATAATTGGTATGAAATGAGCAGCAGTTTAACCTCTTACAGACCCAGAAAAAATGTATAAAAGTAGCTTATTTGTTATATAAGCAAAGAATTAAGCATCCACATGTAAAACATTTCAAAATTTCCAAATATATGTGTAAGACCATTAAATCTATCCAGATTTATAATTATATTAATAATAATGTATTTCAGAAGCCGTCTATACATATACATTATAAAATCTTTCAAGGAACTTGAAAATTGAACTAAAAAACTAAAACTAAAAACTGAAAGATAAAAAATAGTAGAAACAACGCCATCTGGTGTAAGTGAGAGTACTACACATCTAACAAAAATTGATACTATATATATACCTAACTACATATAAATATTCATAAAATATATATATATATATATATATATATATATATATAATAAATACTTATCTTAGGAATAAATATATAAATTAATTTAAATTATTTATATATGAATATATAAATAGTGAATATTAACATAAAAATTGATCAATAACAAACTATGCTAAAAATGTTAAAATCATGTACCTTATATGGAAACATTCAAAATTACATATGTAAGTCCAAATGGGGAATATGCATATAAAACACATAATCTCAAAATAAAACACTAAGAATCTGTGCTAATTAGCATATATATAATATGTATGAAACTTATTAATACCAAAAGGCTCTATATTTTGGAGGACTATTTCAGCTATAATTTAGCTGCTCTCATCTTCAAAACAGGTGCAATCGATATATGGTCATTAAGGCCTGGAGCTTTACTTGCTTCAAGTATTAGCTGCCAGACCAACTCTCTATATTCTATAGAGGTCTCCCATAGTCCTCCTCTAATGTCCTTTTTAACTACTTCCAGTACAAAGAAATAATAAATTGCTTCCGGACAATTCACCTTATGCCTGTATAAGGCATTATTCACACATTTCGCCCTACTCTCGTAATAATGCTCATATACTCTATTCTTAAGTTTCCTTTCTGATTTACCAACATAAAAGGATTCGCAAACTTTACACAGAGCAATATATACTATGCCATTCGTCTGACAGTTAGCAAAACATTTACTCTCAATAAACATATCCCTACTACTTATATATATTGCATTTTTATTTTGAATATATATGCATTGTGGACATCTGCCACATTTGAAAGTACCTACTTTCCTATTATTGTCCTTTGATATATGGTTATTAGTTTCAAAAAATGCTTTCAAACATCTCCCTTTCCTATATGTGCATTTTAGTGGTTGCTTGAAAAGACTTGTCAAATCGGATATATCTCCGAATCTAGCCCATTCCTCTTCCAGAATTCTTCTAATTTTTACCGCTTGTATACTATAATCCATCACCAAATTACCTTCTATCTCATTCTTTTGTTGAACGGGTTTTAATTCATGACCACTACCTAAACCCAAAATAGGTTTAAATTTATGCTCTCTACCAACTTTGACTTCTGCTTGAATTTTGTTAATTAACTCAATGGGGTAGTTTCTTTCCAAAAACATTTTTTGTAACAATAAACATTCTTCCTCAAAATCCTTGTCTCTTGAAATCATGCGGCTAGCTCTTACTAACTGGCCCTTAATAACTCCCTTTTTCTGATGGTATGGGTGGGCACTTTTAAATGACAAATATGAGTTTGAAAAGGTTTCTTTCCTGAATACTTTTGAGAAGAAACCACTATCATCTTTTCCAATATATAAATCTAAATATTTGAGGGCAATTTTATCTATTTGGAAAGTAAATTTCAAAAAGTCTGTAGATTGAGAAATATAAGAAAATAAATTTTTAAATTCATCGTCGGAACCAATCCACAAAAAGCACATGTCGTCCAAGAAACGTTTATATAATTTCCAACAGTGTCTATAAGATGAATTAATAATATATTTCTCTTCCCATGCGGACAAAATTATATTGGTATAAGTTGGGGCACATCTGGCTCCCATTGCGATTCCTTGAATCTGTTTAAAGAATTCTCCTTCATAAAAAATATAATTATTTGTTAATACTATATCCATAAGGGTAAGAATGAGGTAGAACTCATTATTATTAAACTTCCCATAGCTTACTAGGGCTTCCTCAAACCACCTCATACCCTCCTCATGAGGGATTGATGAAAATAAATCAATAACATCGATAGTTATAAAAGTGATGTCTTTATCAAATAGTTCAGGGGTAAAATTAACCAGCAATGACCATGAATCCTTCACAACACCACTTCCTGATATCGATAAATCTTTCAATTTCATATCTAACCACTTTGCTATAGGGGCTGTGATTGAGTGACCTGAAGCCACAATTGGTCTCATAGGAGGGTTGGTAACACACTTATGTACTTTGGGTACACCAAAGATAATCGGTGTCAAAGGTTTTTCCACTTCTAAGTATTTATATAATTTCCTATCAATAGAACCTTCAATTAATAGGTCATATAGCAGCATATTGACCTTCCTATTACCTATGTTGACCTCATTTAAAGATGCCCTTACATATTTTGTTTCATCATTCAGTAATTCCAACATTTTAGCATCATATATGACCTGGTCTATAATCACAGTCCCTCCACCTTTATCAGGTTTACATACTCTAATATTAGGATCATTACTCAACCTATAAAGCAACATATTTTCCTCCTTTGTTAAATTAAAACCAAATTTATCTTTAGACAATTCATCCCTAATTTTCCTTTCCATCATTAATTCAAAATTCTTCAGTTGGGGATGAAGGGGGGGGGGGGGTTAAAAGTACTTTTTCTTTTTAAATCACTATTTCTATTAACATCATCTTGTCCTTGAAAAATAAGCTCTAAATTTTTCTTTCTCAGAAAAAGCTTCAAATCAATTAATACTTTAGTCACATCCGCTTTCCTATTTGGGACAAATTTAAAACCCTTAGAGAACAGGGAAAAACATGTTTCATTAATATCAAAGTTACTATAGTTAAAAATGTTGTAACCATTATATTTCCAAATGACACCATCCACACAAATAGGTGTGCTGTACTTGTTAAATGCTATCATCTCATGGTTACTTACTACCAGGCTTTCTGCCCTTTCTTGTAACTGTAATTCCGGTTGTAATTCTGATAGGCCATTGGCATTCCCCGTCCTCTTCCCCTCCCCCCCCCCATTCTGATAGTTTTTTTGATAATTGTTATTTTGTTGAAAATTACTGTTTTGCTGATAATTCTTAATCCTTTCTGATCTCCTAAGCTCAGGGAATTCCGAGTAATTTTCCATATCAATAAAGACATCATTCTCATCAACAGATGCGCATGGTTTCTCTCCTTGTTCATTCCAGGCATATTCATATTCTGGAAAATTTCTAGGTTTGAATGGTCTCGGTTTCGGATAACTAACATTATCTCTGTACTCCTGACTATCCCTATCTAATTTCTTACATTTCCTCTCATACACATTCTTGATGCCATTTTCTATTTTTTGTAACATTTCAAAGTACTTCTTTTGACTATCCTCCATAGAGAATAAAAGATCATTTGTAATTTTTGCATTTAATTCATCAATTTTAGTTTCCAAAGCACACATTTCCCTTTCATTCTCTTTTATCAAGGCTTTTAAAATGTTTAAACCACATGTATTAAATATATTTAACAGTTCCTTATGCAGTTCCCCCCCATTCTTAACTTTATTTGGGTATTTGAATATTCTAAGACCCTTGGGTACTATATCTAACCTAATACATTCTTTTAAATACAAGTTCTCTAATTCCATATTTTTAAATTTAAATAACATTTCATTTAATAAACTAACACTAGTATCATAGGTAAAACTGTTATTACTTCCACTCACCAGATGCGCTTTTTTATCCTTGAAAGAAAATTTCATATGTAAAATATCCTTAAAGTCCTTCCTATGCCTCAATGTTTCAGATTTAGAGTTCACAGAGGTTGCTTCAACATCCCGACTGCTGCACGCTTCCTCATAATGGTTGCTGCACGTTTCATGGGCATTCGGCACTCTAACCGGTCTTCTCGGGTTAAATTCACCATTATGCGACGATCCTGGCGCCACCTCCACATCCTCATTCGCACCACTAATAACTACCATGTCTTGATCCGCAGGCTGAAACGCTTTCCCCTCCTTTGGTCTTTCATTCAAGTTAAAACCTGAAAAAACGCCATATTCCTTCCACTTAAGCATTTCCTGATTGCAAGGCAGTTCTGCCTGTGATGACACAGGTGGGTGGTGCTTTTGGGAAAGCAAGTCAATAAGTTGAGTTAATTGGACAGAAATCCTGTCCATCCTGTCCTCTTTCGTTTCACTTCCTCCTGTGGATTTTGTATCTGGCACGCCCTCCTCCGATTCCATATTAAAGACCAAAACAAAGTAAACTGGAACGCAAGTGTAAAAAACAACAAACCAAAAAGCAATACACTTGAGGAAATCAGGCTCAGCTCACGATACAAGAAGGTTTATTTAGTCCACAAAAATAACGCTCTTAACGCTTAAAAAAAACAGTACGTTTTCGATTAACTGTCTTCCTCAGAAAGCAAGAATACACACATAAAACATTCACCTCCCTCCTTTTATACGCCCTAGGCATTAATTATCTTTCAATCAATTGAATAATTGGTATGAAATGAGCAGCAGTTTAACCTATTACAGACCCAGAAAAAATGTATAAAAGTAGCTTATTTGTTATATAAGCAAAGAATTAAGCATCCACATATAAAACATTTCAAAATTTCCAAATATATGTGTAAGACCATTAAATCTATCCAGATTAATAATTATATTAATAATAATGTATTTCAGAAGCCGTCTATACATATACATTATAAAATCTTTCAAGGAACTCCGTTATTCCTTCCAAGGTAAGAAATCAGACGAAGCTGTAAATACCCACAGTAAGAAGGGCACTGTTACTATTGTGGCCATCCTCTGTGCCAGTGGCTACCCAGGATGTTACAAGCAGCAATACAGTCCTCTGACCATGCCTTCTATAAGCATTACAACTCGACATCTCTTAAAGGGCAAGAGGTGGCTAATCTACAATCATTTTACAGGACTTGTTGCAGTCCAACCCTTCCTTTATTGCCACCTCCCTATCTGTACAAGCTCTGGGAATTATCCCAATAGATAAAATAGTAATGCAACAGTGATCTAAATTAAGAACAGAGCACAAGTGTGTAAGAACTTACCTTAAAACTAAACATTTATGTAGATCATTGCCACAATTCTGCTTACCCACCACATCCCACCTTTCTGTGTTTTGGCATTCTTGGCTGGGGTGGGGCACTACATATCGATGTTATTTACCCTTCTCCCCTTCCAGGTATTGATATACTTGGAAAGCTCCATTTTTCTCACACTCCTCTGCTCAGTACAAGATAAAAGGGTCCCTCACTCCAGTAAGAATCTTAAGATCTTGTTCATTAGCTCATAGGGGAGATAACTTTACATCTTCCTGGGAAAGAAAACTCTCAAATGGCATGGCTGGATGTTGGCTTTATACAGGGAACTTTGTAATGTCCCTGATGGGTGGAACCTACCACTCCTAAATGTCTAAGGAAGCTGAAATCTGGAAGTTGGTCCAGGAGCTGGTCCTTCTGCTGTAAGGACTGCTGCAATAGTGACCTAAACAAAACATCTCTGCAGAGTTTTTTTTCTCTACATGCTCATGTTATACTTGGAGATTTTATCTCCAGGTGGCTCAAATAAAAACAAGTCCCAGTCCAGGTGGATGTCCTGATAATCAAAACATAAATATATTTTAAAGTGAACCTTTGCTAATTTTTCAATAAAAACAAATGGTTAGCAGCATATACAGCTGACCTTCCAGT
The DNA here is from genome assembly GCF_019279795.1 of Protopterus annectens. NCBI lineage: Eukaryota > Metazoa > Chordata > Ceratodontiformes > Protopteridae > Protopterus > Protopterus annectens. The sequence goes on along the minus strand of NC_056726.1, from coordinate 1,283,071,710 downwards.
CTACACAATACAGACATCTCAAACACAGAACTTTATTTCCATGCTGTCTGAATACGAATAGCAGAAAGTTATAGCAAAGTTTAAAAGGAATCCAAACAAACTACATATTCAAGAAGTAAGCCTTTAAAACCAAGAATGGGGGCTACCAGCATCTCCGATATTTGAATGAAAACGTATCTAAATAAACACAATGTAAGTTGCACTTGACCAGAACAGTGAATCTACTTTAACTGAAGTACTAGTGCTGGGATTCAAAACCAATCCATATAGGTACAAAGAGACCAACTTAATTATTACATATAATTTCTGTCCAGTTAACTGAATTAAATAAATAAATAAAACGGTTTCATAGCGCACTTAATTTATTATTTTAAATCGGGGTGCAGAACAAACTGGGAACTAGGTAGATATCTTAATTCTTACCAACTGCTCTACAGGGTCCAACTTCAAAAACTTCTTAATAAACTGTATTAGGGACTGGATAGTCCGCGTTCTTTCCATTGACCATTTCTTGGTCTTCATAATGGGTGTGTCTCCTACTGCTTTCAGCAATACGTCAACTGTAAAAACAAATCAAAATATTAGAACAGTCAATAAGAAAAAAAATCTCTCTCACAGATCTACCATTCAAGTAGATATCAAGCAATCTGAAGTGCTGTGCACTAAACTATACAAGCACTTTATATACCCTTCCCCAATTATACAAACACCTTACTGTATAAGATTTTTATGACCAATGACCCACATTCCAAAAATTAAGTGTAGAAGTAGCTTATTAAGTCAATTAACAAAAACAGGTACAATAAAAACAAAATGCTGAGCCATAAAAAGAGCACTGGAAACAAGACCAGTAAGGATGCAGTGGTCTATGTACGGGAAGGGATCAAAGCAGCAGGAAAGTGGGGCAAGACACCATAATGCATTTCTGTAACAATTCACAATACAGCATTCACATTCTAGACAGATAACAGCTCAAAGGATGAAAATATTATATGCTCTAACACAAGAGGATCATGAAATGGTCTCTGATCACAAGAAACTTAAAATGCTCGAAATGTGGATGCCACAAAATTTACCTATAGAAAGAGAGACTACAAAAAGTGCCTTGGTTCCAAAGAATTATAAGAGCAAAGCTCATTCTTGAAGCCCTATGCTGTGTAGACCTTGGTAACTTAGTACTGGAACTTAAAAAGGAGCCTTGGACCGGGGGATCTCAAATGAGGAAGAGCATGTGATCTAAGACCTTGAGGAAGACAACAGTTTGGGAAAAATATCAAGCAGTGTGGTTCACTACTGGAATTCTTCAATTATTTATTCAATTAATTATATTTGCCAATAAGAAAAAACAAATTAGAAACTCTCCACTGTCATCAATTTTATCGGACAGTCTGATGGTATTTTAAATAAAACAAATAATGTATAAAACACCATGACAGTGAGAGGATTATGCAGCAAAAAAAAAGTTATGTACTCATCATAATGTTCCATCTGTATTGTCCATTTTCATTCACTCTCAACCTGTGGGTTCAGCTCTGATCCTCAGAACCAACTCTGCTGCTATCATAGCTCATAGTAACCAAAAAACTCTCAAGCTTATCCCTTACCTACAATGTACCTACCCCAGTTACCTCAGATCGAATTTGCTGATAGAAGGAAATATTAGGTGTAAGACATTCAGGGAGACTATCTGGAACCACAATTATATAACAAGGCCATGGTCTGTTAGCTGCCCGTTCCTCTAGAAATCCAAGGGCATGGGGGTTGGAGGAAGGGGAGTTGAGAAAGAATGAAAGAGGACAGAGCAGATGGAACTTTATGGTGAGTACATAACTTTTTTATCTAATGTTGTCAATTTTCATTCTATCCTCAACCTGTGGGACAGAGTCTCCAACTACCTTAAATCCTGGGTGGACTCAAGGAATGATGTTCCTGAGCACCACTGAACCAAATGATGCTCTTCCCCTGGAGACCAGATCCAATTTGTAATAAGTAATGAATGCATGGGGAATAGCCCAGATTGCTGCCGTACAAATATCGATGGAGGCTCTAGAGTGAAAGGCAGCTGAAGTCGCCATAGCTGTAGTGGAATATGCTTTTACAGGTTTCGATAAAACAATCCTCAATTTGTTAGATAAAAAATAATGCAATCTGTTAGCCATCAAGCCGATGTCACTTTGCTCACAGATTTTCTGAGTTCTGTATGAGAATGAAAGAAATAATTGGTCAGATTTTCTGATGCCTTTTGTTCTGTGAAGATAAAACCATAATTGCCTACGAACATCTAATAAATGTAAGTAGTATTCACCTTTATTAGCAAAATTGGGGAAAAAAACACTGGTAGGTTAATGGTTTGGTTGATGTTAACTTCTGAAGCCACCTTAAGTAGAAATGAGGGACTGGTTCTTAGTGCCATCTTATCTTTGTGAAAAAACAAATATGGACATTTACAAGACAGTTTGAATTTCTGAAATTCTTCTGGCAGAAGTGATGGCAACTAAGAAAATAGTTTTCCAGGACAGAAACTTAAGATCGCAATGTGCTGCCAGTTCAAAAGTAGGTTGTATGATTGCTTGCAACACCAAGTTCAGGTCCCAAGGAGGGGTTGTATCTTCGTAAGGAGGCTTCAACAGAAGAGTACATCTCAAAAAAGCTTTACAAAGTTTGTGATAAGCAAGAGATGAGTCCTCAAATCCAATATGAAAATTGGATATAGCTGTTAAGTGAATTTTAAAAGTGGAAAACAATGCTCCTGCATTGAACAGAGAGGCTAAAAACTCAAAAATCTTATGAATAAGAGCTGAAAATGGGTTAATATCATTTTGATGTGCCCAAATAATAAACTTTATAACAGCAAATGGAAAAGGTTCATGAGTATGGTTTGTGAGGGGCCAAAAGAATGAGTCAGACAGGCGAAGAGAGCATAGGTTGTCTGACTATTAATGGAATTGGAGAGACCAAGCTGTCAGCTTGAGGTTCAAAATGTCTGGGTGAGCTATGCCCGTCAGATCAGAAAGAACATCTGGAACCGGGTCCAGAATCCAAGGTAGGTGAATTAGATGAGGCCAAAGGAAGGGAAACCAAATCTGTCGAGGCCAATAAGGTGCAATGAGACTTATCCTGCTCTTCAACCTGACTGGAATTAGAGGAATCGGAGGAAAGGCATAGAGAAGACCAGAGGGCCAACTGCAGACTAAAGCATCCCTCTGTGATTTATCCTAGAGGGGGAATTACGACAAAATAGTTCCTGCACTTGCTGTTTAGGGAAGAGGCAAAAAAATCTCAGCAAGGCTGGCCCCACTGATGAAATATTCTCTCCATCACTTTTGGATGGCGGAACCACTAGTGAGGCAGAGTATGTATCTGCTCAGTTTGTCTGCTATCACACTGGACTTCCCTGGAATGTGTGTTGCTATGAGAAAGCAGTTGGATGAGATCGCCCACTGCCACACTCAAGAGCTTCACAACACAGGGGGTAGGACTTGGTTCCTCCTTGCTTGATGACGTACCAGGCAACTGACATGTTCTCCATTTGAATCGCAATCGCCCCTGAAAGGAGAGCATCCTGTAAGGCCTGCAACACTAAAAGCACTGCTCTCATCTCTAGGAAACTAATGTGCAAGCTGGACTCTATGTGGGACTATGTCTAGGACCGTATTCCCCAGATAATGTCCCCCCCACCCCAACTGGCAAGTGTCCACGGTCACTGTGGCCTTGGGCTGAGAAGGGAGGTAAAGATGGCCTTTTAGGACTTGATCCGATTGAATCCACTATTTGAGATCTCTCTTGCCAATGTTTATGACTGTAATCAAAGTTGACATTGGTTGGTGTAGTATCGACCATTGTGCTGCAAGCAGCCATTGTGAAATTTTCATATGAAATCTGGCTAGGGGTATTAAGAGTTATGGTCGCCACCGCAATGGATCCCAGGGCTTGTAAAACTAGTAGTGCAGATAACTTGTTGGTGCTGATTATCCTCATGCCTTGCAATATCATTTTCTGTAGTCTCATTGGGGCAGAGGCTACTGTAGTCTGTGTGTTCAAGACTGTTCCTATGAGCTCTAAGGTCTGTGTTGGTTTCAGGTGACATTTTTAGTAGCTTGTGGTTATTCCCAGATGGGAACACATCTGGAGAACCTGCTCTCATGCCTCTAGCAGTTGATGCTGGATGAAATGGTAATGAGCACGTCATCCAAGTAAGGAAAGACCCAGAATCCCAGCAGTCTCAAGTAATCGGTTACTACTGCCATACACATGGTAAACACCATGGGGGCTGTGGTGAGACGAAAGAGGAGAGCTTTGAACTGGTAGTGACTAGCTCCCAGCCAGAAATGGAGAAACTTTCTGGAGTACCTGTTCATCTTTATATGATAGTATGCATCCTGAAGATCTATTGAGCACATGGAGTCATTCTGTTCCAAAAAAGGAAGAATGGACTGAACCGTGACCATCCGGAACTTTGTTTGTCGAACTAACTTGTTTAAGATTCCAAGATTCAAAACTGATCTCTAGTCCCCTTGTCTTTTTTGGCACTAAAAAGAATCTTGAGCAAGTTCTGAATTTTTCTCTGGTCTGGTGGGACCTCTTGGATGACTCTTTTCTAGCAGTTCTTGAATTTGTAATACTGATTGTTCCTTCTGATCGGGTGGGACATCGGGGATTCTTTTGCAAATAGGAGGTGGAAGGGAAAATGGAATAATATAGCCTCTGGGAATGATCCTCTGCACCCAGGTATCTGATGTTATTTCTAGCCAGGCTCTCTGGTGCAGGGATAGAAGACTACAGACTGCCTCCAGAGGAAGATAAATTGGGCCTTCTTTCAGGAGCACTGAAAGGGTTTACCAAAGAAACTCTGTACCTTTGATTTTGCAGGCCTCCTCTGCCACAAGAGTGGCATTAACCATTAAAGTTTGCCTCTCTGCCCCCAGGGGAACCACCTCCATGTGCACCTCAAAAGGATTCTTGGGATTTTTGAACCACATTTTTCCACTACTCTGCTAATTCTTTGAAAAGGATCATTGAGGAGCAGAAGAATGCGCACCCACTGCAGACATGGTCTTTCCATCCTCTCTCTCACACCTGGACAAAGTTTCTTTTAATTTACGACCAAACAAGGATGTGCCATCAAAGGGAGCACTGGAGAATGAAGACTTGAAGGGCTCCACAAAGTCACAAAAGCTCATCCAAGCGTGTCTCCTGATGGCAATGCCTGAACACGCTGCTCGTCATCCCTTTAGCTGCATGAGAAATGAGCCTCATGGACGAGTTGCATACAGAGTGAAGGGTATGCCAGTTGAGAGCCCACAGATTCCTGAACCTCTTCAGAGACTGATCCTGAAAGGGTAGCCAAGCGCTCATCGATCCCATTGCAGTTTGGCAAAATTTGCCAAGAAATTCAAGGACCTTAATGCAAAGGTCAATGAAGCATAAACCCATTTCTTAAACCTATCCATCACCTAAGACTCCTTGTTGACCGAATAGAGAGAGGGACTCTCCTCAGCTAGTTCCCTTTTGGTTGCTGCCACAGCAACCATGGCATCAACAGGCAAATCTTTTGACCAAAATTTTTTTGCCCTCTGGGCCAGTAATGATTTTTCCAAGTCTCCAGGGAATAGATTCAATGGTGTTGGGAGCCTTCTACACCTGCCAAAAGATCAACTTAATGAGCTCATTGGTGGGTGGAGTTAACCAGGAGGTAGATGGGTGAGCACCAAAAGGCTGTAGGTACAATAACTCCTCAGACAAAGGACTGCTGAACTTCTAATCACCTCTCTGTTTTAAGATTTCCAGAATATCTTCAAAGGCAACATCAGGAGGTGACCTTGGGGATCCTTCGCCTTCATCGCAGTCCGTGTCTTCTGTGAAAGATTCCTCCAGGGAATCCAAATGTTTCCACTTACACTTCTTCTTCTTCTTAGGGATCTCCTCAGTGGGATGATCTTCTGGGGAAGTATCAGAAAAAGCAAGTATTCCCATTTGGGATTCCTGAGGTTTAGGCACTCGCTGTCCTTGTGGAGGGACTGGTTGAAATTCTGAACGTAGGCATGACAGGGAAGCAAGCTCCAAGTAGGAAGGGGCCAAATGGCTGACTGCTGCAGTCACAGCTCTTCTCCATAGCTTTGAAAGCTGATCCATCTAGAGAAAGAAAGGATCTAGGATCCAAAAGAGTGGGTCTGGGAATAGAGATCACCAACCGCTCCGAGAAGATCTCTCTCAAAGCAGAAGCCAGAGCTGAGCTGATCTGTGCCGAAGCTTTCAGGTGCAGAGAAGGCTCCAACAACAATCAGAGTTGTTTCCAGCCCCCCAGAACAGACAGTACAGATACAGGGCAGAGAAGTCTCCGGGTCCGATTGAGCCGAAGAGTTCAGAACAATAATTGTTTCTGAAGACAGAGATATCTTCAACTCCAACACAGACAGCATGGGAAAGGTCAGAACTGTATACTCTAAACCTTCAAGTTAAGTTAGAAGAGGAAGTAAAGGTGGAGTAGTAAAACAATGAAATCCTTGACCTATCGGGGTGGATCTTGTCAATCCTTGCGCCCAAAGGATCTTTCTCACTAGTCTCTCCACATCATCTTTGGTTAGACTTCTAGAGGAATGGGCAGACATCACAGAAAAAGAGACACAGCTCCCTCTGGAAAAAAGGATCAAATGAGGGAGAATAAGTAGTTCTTGGAAGAGTAATTTTTGTAGAGTCCAGAAACTGTGGTGTCGGGTCAGAGGACGTACGCACCAAAGTCTGTCTTTGATCAGTAACCTTACGCATTGAAAAACAAGTCAGATCTGATAGACAGGTTGTGATAACGGTAGGTCCTGAGGAAACAGTTGAAACCAGAGGATGCAACTTTTTCCTTATCAGTTCTGAGGGAGACAACGGAACAGAGGATTTCTGTCTTTTTAGACTCTGAGCCGATGGAGATGTTGGCACTGATAATCTTTTCTTTATCTTCTCGAAAGCTTTGGAAGACAAAGAAGATGGGCTAGAAAAGCCAGATTTGTTAGACTTATCCTTAGTTGAAATGGCTCCAGATAATACCTCGCTAAAGGAAGACAGAAGCAGGCCTTTCAAAATAAGTTTGTTTTTTCCACTTAACAAGAGCCCTATGACTGAAAGAATGACAAATCCACCATCCTTCTAAAGATGGAGAAGGCCAAAACAATAAACTCACAGAACGTGTGACAGAAAAGGGTATTTTATGGCCAGATTTCTGACAATACTTAAACCCAGCAAGAGATTTTTCTTTTTCTGCCATATTCTACTCACACACGCACACTGAAGAGAAAAAGGTGGACAGAACAGCAAAGCCTTTTTTTTTCAGACTAGAAGATAAAGTAATTCGCAAAGGTTTTATCAACTATGATAAAAAGACTACACGGAGTGTAGGAGAAAAATATCAACAATGTAACTCAAACAGTAATGCTGCCCGACTGAAAGAACTCCAGCTCTATTCAGTCGCTTACCGCTTGCTCAGAGGTGACCTTTGCCTGACATACAAGGCCATGTCAAACCCAGATTTGATGAATATGCTTCACCTCAAAAAATCTAGATCCGTCAGAGCCACAAGGGCGGGAGACTTAAACCTCGACACGACTATTAATAGGACGTGCTGGAGGGATAGATTCATCACCCAAAGACTCCCTATGCTGTGGAACAAAATCCCGGTATATGTGAGGCAGAGCACCTCGCTGGCCTTGTTCAAGAGAAATCTTGACCAATGGATGGGAGATCGCAGATATACCCCAGGGATTACCTCAGTGTCACTACTAGACAGAGGCACAGCAAAATAATGGGTATAGTTCCCCATACTAAAGGGGTGGCGTAAGCCACAAAACTATGGGCTAGGCTTGTAAATGCCCTCGGGCAGATAGCCTAGTATGAACCTATGAACCTATGAAATTAAGAGTACACCAGAGTGTATGGAAAGGGAAAAAGGAAAGGAAGGATGAAAAAAAAAAAAAAAGTAAACACTACAAACACAGAATAGGTAAGGATAAGATTAAAGTTAGAAAAAAAATACAAAGAAATTACTAACTGGCTCAAGAGCAATTGGAACCAGGTCTGACACAAAAGGTGGTAAACAAGATCTAAGGTAACTGGGATAGGTTCATTATAGGTCAGGGATAAGCTCAAGAGTTTTTGGTTACCACAAGCTACAATAGCTACCCAGTCAGTTCCAAGGATTGGAACAGAACCCACAGATTGAGGATAGAATGAAAACTGACATCATCAGTTCTGTACTTTAAACTATATATAAAGATATTCTCTTTAGGGAATTAACTAAGCTATTAATAGGATTACATATCCAAGCTGCACTGTAAGTTACACAAATCTATATTACAAGAAGCAAAACAATTTAGAATTGTGAACTGTGAGCTACAATAAAAGAACAGATTACAAATGCATATTTGTTAAATGCAGTGATAAAACTGACCATTTTTGTTACAATTAGAGAATATATTCAATATATGTGAAACAGTGGTAAATGAGACTGAACAAACAGTAATGCCCAACAGCATGTGTTACTAGGGAAATAATGCCCAATCCTTGAGGGCATTATTGCGCTTAAAGATTGGTTGTTTAATAGTTTTGCATTTTATTACTACATACTTTAACTAGTTTTGATGTAAAGTAATTCCTCCACCTAATGTTTCAAACCTGCTGTAACATGTAATTGTTTTTGGAGAAAGTATTTTACATCCAAAATACAAATTAAGTAAGTACCTAAATCTTTATATATTCAGACACAAAACATTCAAACTGACACAGATATACACAGAAACACACACCAAGCATGTTGCACATACTTTGTTGAATGAATACACCACAGATGTCTTATTGTGAGCAAATTAATGCAAACAAAATCACTGAATGAAAGCTATTACAACTCCCCCACATGCCTCTTTATTGTCAAAGATTTTGCCATACAATGCTGCACTGCGCCTTGCAGAGCACTTAAGTTGCTGGTGAATCACTCAGGATTAAAGTCAGTCAATAATGTCAGACTTGTGTGTCACACTTCTTATTCTTTATTGGATCCATGCTGATGGACTGCCGGTTGCAGTCAATGTTGTCTGTCCATCCCTCTCTTTCACATACATGCACTCACGTTCAGCTGTTTTTTTTTTTTATTTCACTTCTTTTTAATTTGATACTCACTGAACAGCAAACTGGTGTTTAGCAGGTATACAAAAATGGCATCAATTTGATTTTTTACTCTCTATTTCTCATGGCAATTTAATATGTTGCCAAGAAGCGGCAGACTTGTTTTTCAACAGACATTACCTACACATTAATACCCTGCTGGAGAAAGTTCACTATCCAATCAGGGTACAATGTGCAGTTTGCCCATTCGCCAAGCAAATTTTAGCTCCAAGGATAACGGATGCTTCAGTTCTAATCAGTGCAAATTGTGCAGGAATAAGAAGAGCAGCAAATAACGTACAGTGCCAAGTCAGTGCACATGGAAAGGAAAACACTTGTAAGTACTGCAATAGTGTAGTGGTCAGAGCGTTCGCTTTGTGAGCGGTCATTCCTGGTTTGATCCTCACTGTAGTAAATTCCATTTATATAAGTACTTTGTTTTTATAATTGTTTCCCAACTTCTATGTAATCTATGTAAGGTTTGTCTATGTGAAGCTTTTCTCCCTGGGCCTCCGCTGAAAATGGACATGTATCCAGTCGGACTATCCGGCTAAACAAATGTAAAATAAAAATAAAATAAAAAAATAAGATAACTGAATATACCAGAGACGAAATAAGGTATGTATTAGCTGTGGAATGTTTAACCCTAGATAAAGAAATGCTCTTACTTTGCAAAATCCTCTAAATTCTGTACAATCTTCTAAATTCTGATTAGTTTTGCTTGCCACATTGCTTACATCCTTGACAAATGTTAGGAGACTATCAATTATACAGCCAAGAAGTACATCAGAACAGGCTTCTTCAACTGAAGAAAGAGCAAAGGAAGTTATGCAAAGCTACAGATTTAAAATTATTCTGAGTACCATCACACTGTCTGACAAGAGAAGAATCAGTAGTAGCAGTAAATGGACTGGTTATTCTTGAAGAATATCAGCAACTTTGTTAATATAGTATTAAGGTATGAACCCACTGCATTATGCCACTGCTATAAAGACTGAAAGATGGACAGCCACTTTAAATTAAGAGTCAACAGCAAGGTCATCTAGTAGAAAAAGTGGAATTACATGCATAAGCAGTGACTCTCAGCAGAATAGTTAAGCATGTCATTTACAAATGTTGTAAATGGAAGTGGGTCTAATACAGGACGTGCTGTGCTGGAAGATCCCATGGGACATCCAAGGCATGATGGAATGAAATAGCTAGAGAACCACCTCCTGCCACTGGATATGACCACTGTTTTCCAAACCTCCAAAACATAGAAGTGATCACAATATAAAAATCTTTTGAACAGTCCTGGAAGAGCACACCCATCAGCTTGTTGCAATTTTACAGCCTGCACATATATATACTGTAAGTATATATATACTCCTGCTTTCTGTCCATATATAAAGTCCACTGAAAGCAAATAGCTACAAAACATCTAAGCACTAAAAGTAAATTCATGGCCTTCAGACTCCTCCAGAAACTTGGAGTGACATTCAATATAAAAGCCTTATGAAATGTCAAGGAAAAGAATACCCACTAACTTGCCACAATTTAGCCTGCCACATATAAAGAGAACAATTTGGAAGAGTGCAGTGTCCATACTGTGCTTTGTGAAAAAGCTGTGCTGACAACTGCTAGTTAAGACTGAGTTGGTTAGCTGCTGCAATTTTGTTAACATTTCTGAGCACGAAAAAAGGACTACAGATCTGCAGTTATTTAAACAGACAGAAGGGCTACCTTTATCAAGCAAATCAAAGTGAAAGTTAAGAAATTTGATAACAGAATGGAAACATGAAAAGCTCTTAAAGCATGAGAGCAGAATGAAAATGTACACAAACACAATAGAACTCCACCAACACAGATAGACCCACTTACTATAACCAGGGGCACAGCGAATCAAAATCCATGTAAAAAAGCATACAGTCCAGTCAATTCTAGTCAAACAAAGCATACTTGTAGTAGTTCTGTTAACCAAGCTTCAATATAAATAGGGAAGCAGGGATAATTAAAAGAAAACTTCACCTTCCAATGTAGGCAACAAAACCCAGATTTATTTTGTCTATATAAAACGGCCATGCTTTTGGGCATGTGAACTTCATTGTTTTCCTGCAATGATTACATAATGCCTTTTTCTGTTCAGATTTCACAACATTTAAGACCCTGTATAACAAACTATTTGCAAGAAGGTGGTCTATCCTCCTTAACAGCAGAACTGGCACAACAGGAATTGAGTCCACTCAGTGTACACTTTCCCAGGGTCTGGCACCTTCCCATATTTCCCATCATGCATCACAGGTACCTTTACCTCCAGATCTTCTGGAACAACATTAGAACAACATGAGGAACTAAGACTGGTGGAAAGAATGAAGGAAATCCATACAAATACATTAAAAGTTGCAAGGGTTCTGGGGAACAGCATGACGCAGAGGATGAAGCTTCCTAAGGAGCTACAATTATGGCAAGCATTTTATATCTGATAAGAGGAAGTCTATCCTCCAGAAGTGCAAGATAAAACCCCACAAACATTCCGGGGGTGCATCCTCATGAGAATATCCCATGGATAACAGTGGCAGCAAATGCAGACCTGGATGTGGAGCCAACATCCAGCTTACACTGTCTTGTAAAAGTAGTATGGGAAGATCAAGTTGATGCTGCACAGACAGTAGAGAGAGATTTTAGATAAAGGCAGCAAAGGAGGCTACATCTCCAGTGGAATGGACCTGTAAAGCAACCGCAAAGGATTTGCTACACTTACTGTTAACAAAATTCATAGTGCAGCTTGACAACCACCTAGAAAATGTAAGACAACAAGCCTTTTGTTCTCTCCTAGTTTTAGCAAAGGGAACAGTCATTCATACATATGGCCCAAGAACCAGAGTGTTTTGTAAAACAGTCCATGCAGTGTGGGAGATTCTATCCTTAGGTGAAAATTGGACTGATACACTGATTAAGACTGATCAGAGTGGCAACCTTAGACATAAAATAAGGGTCATCTCCAAATGAAACTATGTTGCTATAATGCATTAAAATTAATTCTCACTGGAGCAGTCTGAAGCTCAGATTACTCTGTGGAAGTGACAGTCACTTGTTTCCTATGACAAGCATTTCAAATACACAGACACTGGTTCTTTTAAATACAGCAGGAGTCAGCTTCTCCATTATGAAGTAAAAGTCCCATGATACAGATGGGTCCCAAATGAAAGGGGTAAGAAGAAACTTTCCTTTTTAAAATGGCCTTACAGACTTCATGGAAAGCCAGGGAGGTAGAGTTTAGCTCTGAATGAAAGCTGGAGATAACCTGCAAAATGAACTCTAACAGAAGAATAACCAAGACCAAAATCAAATATTTTGGAAAGAATCTACAAAAGAAAGAATAAGAGATGAAAAAAACATCTACTTGATGAAAACACTTGCACCTGTTTTAGGGACACAGGATAATGATCATCCTAATCCCCCTACCTCATCGACAAACTAAACCACTTAGAACAGCAATTCTACATCTATATGTATGTACGTAATGTAAATATTGCAAACACTGCACTGCTTTACTGTATCATACAAAATTGTGCTTTAATGTACATGTACCTTATTAGAGATTGTCTTGCACTGTGCTGTTTTAATTCTGCTTTTCAGAAAGCCCAGGATATAACTGAAAAGAGCCAGCAGACCAGCTCACCAACCTGGTAGATAGAAAGATAGACAGACAGACATAAAATAAAAAGAATGACTGCGAATGAAGGCAAATCTGTGTGCAAAGCAATGACCCTGTACTGCAAACCACATACTGGATACACTGTCCCATGAAAGACAGGCTTGGCAGAGAGTGGAGTGCATTGCACAGTCTACAATGGTCTGAATTTGTAACAGCTGAAGCTGGGACTTTACAAAATTCAATGTGATCTAAAGGGAATGGAATAACCTAAGTAAGGACTACTTAGGAGAGATTACAGCTTCTACTACTGGAGAAGAGAGAAGCCATTCATCAATGCATGGGAAGATCTCAGCTTCCTGTTGCCTACGACAATTTGCTTCAATGGACATTCATTAGATGAACATTTTGGGGCAGAAGTGAGACCACTCAGGAGAAAAAGATGGGAGATTGCACTTCAAGAATAGGTAATGACAAGTACCTCCTAGACTCCTTGTTGATTGTTATGCTAATGATGACATCTTGGAGGTCAACACAGCACATACAATCTTCGGTGGACAAGCATGGCAGGACATACTGCATCTTGGCCATATTTTTAGATTGCAAAATGTTTCTTCTTCTTCTGGAGTTCCTACATTTTCATCAGCACCAAAAATAAAGTATTCCACTTTTTCTGGTCCAATGGGGACCCCTTATAGGGCTCTTTTTCTAAGAAGCTGACATCCACCTTCCTTGCCACGTTTTTAATGGGGCTGGATGTCTGGCAAAGATAACAAGGAAAAATTGTATGGGCTAGGATCAGTTTTACATACCCTCTGGATATTACTGTCTTCACATGTCTTTTCCAATTTTGTTGCAAGCAAACAGAGAAGAGACAGGTGAACTTGAAGCCTCCACAGCAAAACAGTCAGACAAGTTCTTAGGTCTAGTACTGTCCATTAGGTCAGTGATTCACAACCTACTGCCCAAATTCCAAGAAACCCTGCTTTTGAGACTTTGACCTTGCTGGAAGTTATACTGGTTCACTCTAACAGCTTATTTTAAAGGTTTAGATTGCATGCCATGCTAAAACCACAAATATCATTGGTTTCACTCCATTACTGAATCAAAAACTTCCAAAAGTGGCAATGCACAACCACAGCCATTGTGGTTTTGGCCTAATTTTCCACATGCTGTTGGACTTTCTTCCCAAAAACTGAGGGAAAAAGAGAAAGAATCCAGAAAGGTTACCATGGTATTGTCAGCAAAATGTGCAAGTGAAAGCCACAAATGCTACTGAAGGGCAAATCCTTGATCCTGTGGCTCTAGCAGGCCCACACACAATGCTATGCATGACAAGTGCTAGGATACTGCTCATATTTGAAACAGTTGAGGCATAGCACAATCTCTCTTGTAAAACATCTGACAATTCTTCTAGCATATTGAGTATTCTACTGACAAAATATTGTTAAAAACTACATGCACAGGGCAATGTCTACTAAGACAACATAATGGATGCATAAAGATGCTGAGCCATAACTAGTTCATCTATTGCCCAATACAGTTCCCAGATCTGGTGCTTCTCAACTCTCAGTCAAGGACCAGAAAAAAATCTTGAAACTGTAACAAACTACTTTTTACATATACAAGCAGTAGCTTGCTACTTTTACAGTACAACCCACAAAGTTCTTCAGTACTGCAATACCGCCCCTTCTATAACTGCTGATTGCACCCCTTAAGATCATGCACTTGAGGCAGATGCTCCCTTCAACCCACACTAGTTACACTTGTGTAAACATGATGGCCACTTCAAAAGGTGTTATGCTTTGGGAATATCCTGCCCAGAAGGGCCACTTGCTTGGACATCAACAGGATATGGCTGCCTACGGAATGACAGTCACCAGACTTGGGTTCTCCTATGCAATCCTGTTGGCATATTTAGGATGTTTACCTTAGATACCATGTAGGAAGACTGCAGGCCTTCTGAGATCTACAATGATGAATAGAAATGGAGACAGTCTACTGACCTTAAGGCTATTTTATGGGTTCCAGGTAATCATAAAAACTTCCACCTGTTGAATCAGTGGCCCCATCTGCCAAGTGGTCCATTTGCCCTCCATCACTGGGATAATGGTCAACTGGCAGGAGCCATCATTTAGACAGCCATCAATGGTGGTTTCAGTTTTCTTGCTTTATGGCTCTATCCCTGTATGCAGTCTACAAGCACAAAAGAAGAGGTATGCACTGGACTGAATAGAAGATGGCCCTCAGATCTGTAAGGAGCATACCCTCCAAATAGTGCTGCATCTCCTCCCTCAGTACAAGTAATGGTTTCCCTAGTCTCCATCAAGGAAACTGCACCAACTCTGTGTGCCCACCAGTGCATGTAACACTCCCCACCTGCCCAGTATAGGAAAGTAGGAGACACAGACCTTCACTCATTCCCCTCCCTGTCTTGGTTCTCAGTGCCACAGTCACTAATCGAATCCATGTTGCCTGATTCACAGTTAGGGCTCTATCCCAAGATTTACTGGGCCATATGGGGAAAGGAGAAGGTTGTACAAGAAGCCCTTTCTGATACAGAGTTGGTGCAACAGACTTCACAAGGCTCAAGAACCTTCTGCCCTGCCAAAGGAGTCAGACAGGTTTGAAGACCAAAAGTCTGAGATGGATACCTAGTGTTTCCACAGTCACCAGCACATTGTGATACATTCAGGCCCCTTCTGTTCAAACAAATGTTGAAAAGTTGACAATAGGAATGTCAACATTAGCCATGAGAGAAAGTACACAGGCACACAGACATGCTAAAAAGGCTAATGCCAGCATCAATACCAACATGGCATGTGGCAAACACCAGCATCAGCAGGGCTGATGTTAAAATCATAGGAACTTGCAACATTACAGGACTGGCCAGTACGGACTCAGAGTAATATCACATCACAAGACAGTCTGGTGGAACTGAGACAGAAACTTACCGGCAATGGGGACAGCAAGCTGTTAATGTCCAAGGAAAAACTGACACTAGGATAGGTGCTGAAGAGGTGAGCTATGAGAATGAGAGCATCACAAAAGGACTCTCAATACCCTGGAGCAGAAGGATGAGAAGATGGAAGGAAGACCACTTGCTGCAAGTAGGGCACTGGCGGCTGCCATCCTGTAATAATCACTGATAGAGAGGGCAACAGAAGTGGAACTGGAGAATTTAATTGAACTGTTTGCAATGGAAACCAGTCCTTCAATTAGGGCCATCTCTTGTTGCATTACATCTTTACTTAAAGACCACTTGTGGAGTTTCAGTACTCAGTTGTTGGAGTTGGAGTACATCAGTACTAACTTGGCTCCACTGATGACATAGAACCAAGTATGCCATCGTTCAATCTGTTGAACTAATACTATGGAATACATCAGTACCAACTTGGCTCAACTGATGATATAGAACCAAGTATGCCATTGTTCCCTCTGTTGAACTAATACTTTGATATGAACAGCTCTGTGCTATTTGTTTTGTGTGAGTTGACTTTCCTGATCATTTACTCAAGTCTCATGGCCATTCAATCAGGATTTTTGATCTTCTTTATAATGGTGTCTCATTGTTTTACTCATTACATTAGCTCTTCTTAAGGACACTGAGACTTTCCATTTTCTTCAGTTTGTGTTCTACTTCTAGTTATGGGTATTTTCTAATGTAAATTACATTTTTGTAGTTTGAAATACAAACTCTTGAAAGCACTTCTGCAGATACAGTTCTCTAACAAATATTGTACTACTATGACACCATAACATAGCAGAAGACTGAAGTACATTTGTGTAAATAAGCTTACAACAGATGTTTGAATAGAGCACTGCTGCCAAAGTATAAAGCTATATTGCATGTACCCTGCCAAGGATCATACGCCCAGCCAAACTTTTGGGTACATTCCTTGCACCACTGAACCATGGGAGCAAGCTGATACAAATATGCAGGTGCCAAAATTCAGAGCTTTCCTGAATTTAAATAAGGTAGGCTGTAACCAGAAATTGGATTAGAAATTTGGACTTGTCTTATGTCACAGCAAAAGAAGGGGGAGTGAGATACCACTCCAGACAAGGGAAAAATACAGAAAAATAAGAGACATGAAAAGGGGGCTAGATGGAGTGAGTGCTAGTAGTGCAAAAGGGATTTATTTAGACATCTACACAACTGTACTATGCTCATCATTAGTTCACTTCTGCAGTAGAAATAAGCTATGTGGGACAACTGTGAAAGCTTAGACACATTGGTCCTGCATCCTCCACCTCAAGTCCAGAACACCCCGAAAACAGATCTATTGTATCCTATTATGGCTTTGGAAATAGAATCAATGACCCTCTCTAAAATGGTTCTAGAATCCACTCCTTTCCAAAAAGCACTAGTAGCAGCCATAGCTCTAGTGGAATGTATCCTAACATTGGGGAGGGGAGCTTTTTCCATGCGGAGAACAGCACGGATGAGCAGCCTGGGATAACTATATAAATATCTGTTTTGAAACTGGTTGCCCTTTCATCTTATCTTCATAGGATATCAGTCTAAAATCTTTTTTGTCTAGTCCAAATAGTATCTCAGCTATCTGTGGACATCAGGGGAATGAAGTATCATTTCTCTTCCATTTTTAAGCTAGGGAAAGAACAGCAAGGTGAACAGACTAACTCACAGTGAACTCAGTACCTTAGGCATAAAATAATTAGTTCTAGGAATTGCTGTATCACTATGAAAGAACAAAAAAGGTGGGGGGCATTATGGCTTGATAATCAGAAATTCATCTAGCTGAAGTCAGAGAAATAAGTAAAGCATCTTTCAAGTAAGCACCTTTATGAAGTACTAACTGAAGGTTCAAATGGAGGCAAAGTTAGTTTCTCCACAACAAAATAAAATTCAGATCCCATGATGGAACAACCTGTTACATGGGTGGTCTTATATGCAGCAACCCTTCCAAGAATTACTTCACTTGAAAAGAGGAGAAATGGAAGGGGAGAGGGATCTAATGGCAGACAATTTGATGGCCGAAAGGCGTACTTTGACAGAAGTGTACAACAGTTCAGAATTGAGCAATCCACGCATGTACTGCAGAACCACAGGTGTCACTGCCAGAGTTGAGCCCAGGTCTTTGGTACAGCACCAACTAGAAAATCTTTACCTTTTAGCTAAATACGACTTTCCAGTAGCAGGTTTTGTAGTCTCCTTTAGTACCTTTTGCACAGGGTCTGTAAAGAAGTGCTTAAAAAGGGATCAAAAACCTTATCATCCAAATAGTACAGTTCAGAAAGTTGGAGTGTGAGAGAGACCCCTTGACCTGTGTGAGTTGGCCTGTTCTGTGAAGGTTTTGATAACTGACCCTTGTTAGGTGTACAAAAATGGAGAACCGATGTTAACTGGACCAAAATTAATTTATTAAGAGAATTTTGGGAGTGTTTTTCTTGATCTTTAGTAGGAATCAGAGGAAAAGACATAGAGGAACATTCCCACCCATGGGAAAGTGAAGGCATCTATTTTCCAGGCCTGTTTGCAAGGAGTCCTGGCAAAGAATTTTTGTAACTGTCCATTGTAAAATCTCCTGGAAGATCTCTGGGTGTATCATCCACTCATGAGGGCCTGTCTTGATCTGCTGACTGAGCCCGTTACAGTGTTGGGTAATCTGCAGAAGAGGTACAAATTTGTTCTTCCCTTGTTATGTACCACATCACTCTGCTATTGTCTGTTATCACTAACAAATGTCCTGACTTCGACAGTTGATTCAAGGCTTTCATTACATTTATCAGAGCTACCACTTCTTTTACATTTATGCATTTCTTCTTGAAATGGGGCTCCAAAATCCCCTAAACTTTGAGTCCTCTGGAAACTGCCCCAACCATAACAGTAGATGACCTCATGAATCACCATTTCAGTAGCCTAAACTATCTGGGCCTTACCCCTGCACTGGCCAGATTTCCAGTGCTCTGGGCACCCTCCAGGTGCTCCATCATGCTCCATGACTGGAGCTCCAAAAAGCTCAGGTGCATTTTTTGCCAAAGATGGACATAATGGACCAGAATACTTGCACTAGGCAACAAAATGAGCTATAACTACATACACTAAGGTGAATACAACTACATCCTGGCAAGAGAAAAGCAGCAGCAGTAGAAAAAGGGGGTTGAAGGGAAAGACGGCTGGTGCAAAGGATTAAAATATATACAGTTACAGTAAATTTACTTACACAATTGTATCATGTTCAACACATGGCTCACTATTGCAGTAGCTTAAGCTATTTGAGTAGATTACCAAAGCTTAGTCAGGAGTAGAAAAATAGGGAGGTGGTCAACACCCAAGACTCTAGAAGCCTCAGCAACTGCCCAAGCAAAACCTGCTCTGGACAAGGAAAAGTAATCCAGTTCATAATGCTTTGTAAAAGTATGTACAGAGGGCCATTGTGATGATTTTGGAATATTTCTTGAGTCATCCCCTTTCCAGAACGCCAACAAAAAGCCAATGCTCTTGCTGAATTAGCTGTAACCCTGCCTGCGATGGCTTATTATGGCAAGTAAAACAAATGTAATAGCATGAGACAACTAGAAACATTCATCTTTTGTCACTGGCTGTCATTTACCTTTCAGGAAAGCTTATCAACTAAGACTGAAGTTTTATCTAAGAAGTGAACATCCAGAGTGAAATATCCTTTCTCCTTTGTTTCAGGAAAGAAGACTAGGAAATCAATACTGTAGCTTAAAGTAAACTCAGTTGCTGTCAAGTACTGCAACAGGTAGCACACTTGCTTTTGATGCAGAAGGCTATAGGTTCTACTACTACACTAGGTAAAATACATTGTCGACATGCACTGTCATTTGGAGGAGATGTTAAACTGAGTTCCCATGTGCTTGAGTTGGTGGTAGCTTAGGTGGATTTAAAAGATCTCACAGCACTTATTGAAAAGAGTAGGGAATGTTCCCCAATACCCTGGCAAAAATTTCCCCTAGATAAATAGCACCATGAGTCTCCCCTGAAAGGAGATTACTAGCCTAGCAGGATTAACCTGGTCAACAAAGGATAAATAACAATAAAAAAATTAAACAAAATTCTTACATGACTAAGTAAGGGTAGGATTTATTCAAAAAAATAATCCTTGTGAAACATGAGTTTGGGTCGACTCACCTTAAAGGAGTACCGCACCCACAGACTCAAAAAACATGTTTAAAACATCATGGCATGATGTTTCCTACACTTTAACAGCACTCTGGAATTATTTACAGGATTTTAAATATTTTTATATGTAATTCCAGACTCTGACCACCTGGAGGCTGGCATATTGACGTGGTTTGGATAAATCAGGTTGCCATCCAATATCCCAGAAATCATTGTTTGGCTCAAAAATGTTACATCATGCAGGCCCTCCTTTTGCCTAAAGTTCCTGTCATTTCATAGATGTTGCATGCGTACTAAGTACTGAGTAAAATAGAACAGTGAAAGTAACATTCCCTGCTGCTGGATGACTACTTAAAGCAGAAACAGTGCAAATGCCACAGAACACACTCAAAGTGCTGTTTACTGCTGCCTTTTTTTCTAATTTAGTTTAAGTGCTTTTATGTCAGACACTCTACTAGCAGATGTCAGAACAATGAGTAGAAGAGTCTTCAATGTTAAGAATCTCAAATCAGCCTCATGTGCTGGTTCAGATGGGGGGGGGGAGAGAAAAAACTTCTGAAGCACAATACTGAGATTACTAGGATGAGCAATCTGTTTCTTAGGTGGCAAGCATGCAAGTCAGACCCTTTTCAAAAATTGTTACCTTGCTCATTGCTAAAAAAGGGGGGAATCTTAAGGGCAGACAAGCAAAAATGGCAAACAAGTGCACTTTACTAGAAGAGTACAACCACCACTGGACAACTCACACAAATAATCAAGAACCAAAGTCAACCAGACCTAAAGGGAGTCATGGGTCTTTACAGTAGCACCATCAAGAAAATCCTTTCCACCTGCACATACATGACTTCTTAGTAGCAGGTTTTCCCACAACCTTACCACCTGCTGCACATCCTCAGAAAAAAAGTGCTTAAAATGTATTACAATTCTATCATCCAGGCAGTTAGTTGAAGAGTTTCCAGACTGGGGTGTGTCAAACTCTCCCTGTACCGTGTGAGTAAATCTGGTTTGTGAGGAAACTTGTGGTAATTGCCTTTGGCAAGAGTGAAAATGGAGAACCACTGCTGACCTGGCCAGAAGAAAGTCCCCATAATTTTTGAGGAGTCCTTCTGGAGCTTCAGAAGAAACTTCTTGTAATCAGTAGAAAGGGTGAAAAGCACACCAAAACATTCATGTCCATGGGAATGAGAAATATCTATCTTCCAGGCCTGAATACAAGGAAAGCTGCAGCAGAAATGCGTCATTTGTTTCTTCTGAAATGAGGCGAACAGTGCTACTCGAAGGGATCACCACAGTCAGATCAATTCTTGCAAGAACCCATGTTGAAGTTTCCTTCTTTTGGGATGTATCCTGGTCCTGCTAAGCCTGTCTGTCATAAGGTCTTAATCTGATGAAATAGATGAATCTTCAAGAGCCTGACATATGAATTTCTAGTTCTCAGGCTATCACAGCCAGTCTGTAAAGAGGGCAGGATCTAATACCTTCCTGTATATGTACCACATCATTACGGTGTTGTCTGTGTCCACTTGCAAATGTCCTGGGGATCAGAGATGTTTCAAGGCATTCATGACAGCCAACATCTCCCGGACATTTATGATCATCTGTCTGTCCACTGATTCCTATAGAGCTTGCACTTTTACCCCTTTAAAATTGCAACCCTCATCAGCTATGGTGACTGATGGGGGCAGGGGAGGGATCAACAGCATCGTAAGCACACTTTAAAATATGCTTAGTCACCTGACAAATAACTATCACAGAAACTTTTACTGAATTATTTACCTAAGGAGGAAGATTAACTTTTAACTCCTGCTTGTTCTCAAAAGGCTCAAAAAACTTTCAAAATTATGAGCTTGGAGGTTTAAAATCCTAGAGGAATACATTTTCTTTCCCAACTCAACCATTGCTTTCCTGTCTCTGTCAAAAGCATTAGGTTAGTAGCAGTAACCAGTACAAAAGCAGCAGATTTAGAAAGAGATGACTATTGGGTTGGTTTTAGAATTAGAAAAAAGGAGCAGAAGGCTTGATGAAGTGAGAAAACATTCTCTAAAGCAAGCAATGCAGGTGGAATAGGTGCAACTTTAGGCATCAGTAGCTGTAATAAATCATAAAAAAATGTTCTGTACCACAGGAATTTCATTCAGATTGTCCTGAATCACCTCTTTCACGTTAGACAGAATATCAAGGAAAAAAATTCAGCAGGGAAATCTGAAGGTATTCTTTCCTTAGAATCAGAATGCTCAGACTAAGAAACTCCTGAAGTATACCCCTCCCCCTGACAGAAAACCGATGATAAGGAAGGAGAAAACCCCAATCATGTCCTGCCCATGGGAATAGAAACATACACCCATTACGACGTAAAAGTCATGGGCATTCAGAAGCCATTTTAGTGAAATACCATTCTGTCCTCAAGGGGTCATCTACATATATCCCATTGTCGTCCACTACAGGAGGTTTAAGATATTACACAGTGAAGATTCTAGCTTAGCTAGGTGTTTCTTGCAATTTTGTCTGTGTGACCTTTTTAGCCTTTGGTTTGGATGTTATTTGGGATATTTTGCAGGCACCTTATTTGTTATGAACATCAGAATTTAAGGCTTGATTAAGCTCTGCATTTCTAAAGTATAGCCAAACAATCCTCTTATGCTGTACTGGCAAAGTCAATAAAAAGTTCAAAACAAGCATGTTTTCAACTAGTGGGGTTTGGCTTTATCGGCCGAAATGTACTCATAAAAGACTTAAAGGCAAAAGTCATGGGCATTCAGAAGCCATGTAGGCGAAACACTTATGTCCTTAAGGGATCATTTGCATATATCCCTTCGGCATCCACTACAGGAGATTTAAGGTATTACACAATGAAGATCAAGGATTGGTTAGGCCTTTCTTGCAGTTTTTGCTGAATGGTCTGTTGGTGTGACTTTTTTACTCATTCATTTAGAAACTGAAACAGGATACTGGAAGTTTTTCCCCACCAAGCACATTCTCCCAGAACAAAGGCACACTAGAGATAGCATTCATAATCCCATCCAGGTCAAGAAAAGACTCTTCACCAGTCCCTTCCCCAGATTCCTTGCCCAATAAAGTATCCATACAGCCTCAGAAAACTTAGCTTTCCTCCAGTCTTTGGTGGCTTGGAAGGCTACACCAAGAGAACTGGAGGAACAAGACGGGAGGTCTGAAGAACAACAAGTAGCAGCAGCAGTGTCACCCACCAGCAGCAGAAGCAAACTAGAAACTAGTCTAACCCTTAAAGACTCCTTACACAGTTATTTTTGTGCACCATGCAGACAGACTGCTCCTCCATAAGCAAACCGGGAAAGAGGTCTTGAATGTGGCTAGAGGTAAGGAGAACAGCAGAGAGAAAGTGGTTCTGAGGTAAGTAAGCCACTGAAATATGCCACAAGCAAAATATCCTTTCCAAAAAAATAAAAATAAAAAAAATAAAATCAATAAAAGAAATTTTTAGTAAAAAATAAACTGTCCTCACAAAAACTTTACAGATGCACCAGGGTGGCAGTTTTCTTCAAATTAAACTGACAATCCCAATCTCTGTTTCTCAGCACAAAAAAAAAATTTCTGAATGAAAACAGTTTTCTTCATTAAATGCAATTAAAATAGAAAGGCTTCTCCCAGTGGGGACTTATCTGCTGTAGTTCTTGAAGGATTGCTAGTTGACTCACCACATCATGGAGTTCCACTAAGGAATCACTCACTTTGGTGTCAAAAAAATTCTGAAGCTTTTTAGGAGCTTCAATGTACTTTTATATGGACTGTGCCATGGGCTCCCGGCAGTTGCTGTACCTGAAGAGCACCCAGTGCGGAGGGTAAGATTCAAATACCTTAGGCTACTGCAACAGTGATCTGTGTATTTAACTGGATCTTCCTAATAGGAAGTCTAGCTAAAGAACCATTAGGATAGTAGAGGCCACACAAAACAGAATTCTGATGAATTCCCTTGCAGTGGTCATGGACTGAGGAGCCAGATCAAATTGTACGTGGAAAATTAGACCTTTTCTGGTAGGAAATTGGCCATCACAAGAGAAGTGTCCAGATATCCCAGAAATGTCAATATGCAAGATGAGATTACGAAAGATTTTCCGGGTTTACACTGAAACCTACTTTTTGGAAAAAGTTTATTGACAAGATAAGGAATAACTGGATGTTCTGAACTGATTATGTTAAGATAAAGCAATTGTCCAGGTAGGGCAAAATGTAGATTCCCTTAAGACTGCAAAAACAGGCATTTTGTAAACCCCGTTGGAGTGGTGGAAAATCCAAACGGTAAGGATGTAAATTCAAACTGTACTCCAGACACAGAGTCTTAACAGCCGAAGGTTTTTGTGAATCTAGACTCACTAGCACACATCCTTGTGATCTAGAGTGACTAGAATGAAGTGGTTTGGAAGGAGGGGAAAGACTGTAGGGTCAACACTTTTAAATGTTTGAATTTTTAGAAAGGAGTTTAGAACTGAAAGATGTGATACTGGTCTCCATGTGATTTCTTAAATACTATGAAAACCCTTCCCCAACTGGGACTGGGGAACAGGCATGATAGCTTGTGCAAGCATTTCTGACAGAATCTGTGGATACAGATGTGTTTGATTCTTTGGATGAAGAGGGATTCGTGATTTTGGGGGAAAGGACTTCTGCTGCCTTTTATAACCCTTTTAGATACTTCTAATACCCAAACATCAGTTATTTGCTTTCAAAAAGTAAGATATTTTGAGGGGTTGACCTAGGTGGGGGAAGGTCAGCTTATATAGTCATGTAATTTTCTTTGATTAAGACAACCCCTTGAAGCCACTGTCATTTTTCTTGGTGTCACCCTGCCATTTATTTGTCGATTTCCTACTTTTTGCTGCCCTGGTTTAAAACACTTTCTGAAAAAGGACCCAAGGCTAGAAGGATAGTTTCTGCTATACTACACATGGAGAAAAATCTTCTGCAACTTTTAGCTAAATAAATCCATACACACACACACACACACATACATATATAAATACATAAATAAATAAAGAAAGAAAGAAATGGTCCACTAAACAATGCATCTGCTCAGAAAACTGAAGTGCATGCTGAATGCCAAAACTGAAGTTGAGGTGTAGACATGGTGTATTTGATTCAATATGGAAGAATTTACCTTGGTGCAAAATAAGTATGTTTAAGATGTTGTGTCAGTTCTACTTTATAGGATCATAGGAAGTTAATAGACTAATAACCTTAGGGCACTTACAAGCCTAGCCAAATTCTACCCTTATTTCCATGATCAGCACCTACTGCTCCTGTCCAAGAGGGACACAGGTGGAATCCCAGTGTGAATTTACAGCTACCTATCCAATCGTCCAGACTGCATTTGAAGAGGGCTAATAAGATGCTCTGCTTGACATGAAGTGGGAGTCTGCTCCAAAGGCGTGTAACTTCTAGGAGACAAATCTGTCCCTCCAGCAGGTTCTGTTAATGCCACATACCAGGTTAAGGTCTTTACAGCGAGTAACTTGTGGCTATGCAGCATTTCCAATAAAGCAGGGTCAGAGATCGCCTCCGAGTAGAATGTATGAAACAGAATAAACTGACGGTGCTTTCAGACTATCCACACAGCACAGATGCTGAAGACCTTGAATTTTCCTTGTGTGGAACCTTTGCGGTCTGTTCAATTGCTGCAGGTGCTTGGAAAGGTACATACCAAAAAGAGGCCCTGTACTCGATTACTGGCCTGATGAGGGAAGAGAGGGTTTTAACTTTTTTTCCTGGAGGCAATGCCCTTACTTATGAGATGAGCAATATAGAATGCCATTCTTATTACTGTGGAGACATGGTGATCAAAGTAAGGTTGCTGTCAAACTGTGTGCCCAAGTCTCTCACCACTAAGTGCGTACTCAGTGTTGCTACTGATGTGGCAGTTATCAGGAGCATCTCTCTTACTGAAAGGGATGATCATACATTTTTTGTATTGAGTTTAATGCCATGGCTATGACACCAATCATTTGCTTGTGTAAGACCCTCTTTTAGGATGTTGTCATTTGCTTGTGTAAGACCCTATTATAGGATGTTGACATTATTTGGAGATTCTATGACTACTCCCAATTTGCAGTCACCAGCAAACTTGGTCAGCCGCAGACCTTTAGTTTTAGCTTGCACTTCGGAGAAATAGATTTCAAACAGTAAAGGACCCAGGACTGATCCCCATGGAACACCACTGGTTACAGGCCTGTTGTTGGAGGTGGATTCCCCTACTTTGACTATATTTTATTTTTTACTTTTAACTTTTAAGAACACTGACAAAATCATAACAGATTATCTAAGGTTAAGGTAAAGAAAGATGGAACACGACGAGATATACTTCCGTATCAATGGTTAAAACCAGAAAATAGGAAAGACTGGAAGATCATTAAATACATGCTTTCCAACCAAAATACTACACAAGCATGAATACATACATACCAAGTACCACGATTTTCCTATGGCTTAGATGTACAAAGAACAGTCCAAATTTTCAAATTTCTAATTTTGCAAAGTTTAAATTGAGTTTACTGTTCTGGGCTATGCATTAGCCTTTCTGTGCTTATTTACTGTATAACTGCATTATTTAGCCTGAATTAACCAAAAAATAAATAAATAAAAATTC
The DNA here is from genome assembly GCF_019279795.1 of Protopterus annectens. NCBI lineage: Eukaryota > Metazoa > Chordata > Ceratodontiformes > Protopteridae > Protopterus > Protopterus annectens. The sequence continues at coordinate 1,283,045,208 of NC_056726.1, read as the reverse complement.
TATCTTGTTCGCTAATTTTCTTCCTTTTCTAACTAGAATAGTCCAGTTTCCAGGCTTTGCTGGTTTCAGGGCTTTAGTTTCAGTGTTTAGAGCAATCCAGACCTTGCTGTGGTGGAGGGAGGTCCTACTGCTCATCAGTGAGAGTGGGAGCATTGTACTGCCTATCTAACACTAGAGAAGTGGTTTCCAGCTCTGAAATTACAAATTTATTTGGCCATTTTGGGCTAATTTCTATCCATTTCAACTTTCTGGCATAAATACGCGCGTTTGCGGACCGCGGGGCTAAGATTAAACTATTTCCGGTGCCAGAAAGTCTGCTGTTCGAATTTTCCCTTAGAACTAACTAGTTTATCAGCAGTAGCACTAAATGTTGTGTACCTGTGACTAGCACTTGCTCTAATACTTGATAAAAAAGCATTAGGAAGCCTTAATTTGTTACAAGCACTCACTTCTTGGTACCTTGGTAATAAGGAGAAAATAGTCGTAGGCACTAGACAGCCTACAATTGCAAGTACCTTGCCAAAAAGTAAGGGAAAACAGCTCTTGTACTACACAAAGAAAGCAGCTAACCAGGCATGTCCAAGGATCAGCTTCTGGTGATTTCTCCTGTCCACCTGCTGAATCTGGGCATACTAGGATAATGCAGCAATTGCCTCATGTACACAAACAACCCTCTCCTCCTACCACCAAACACTACAACCTGCAAGAAATGCACTTACATAGCCAAACTGGAAGCAAAGCTCTCTCCAGCCAAGATTGTGCTAGACAGTCAAGAGGAGGTTAAGACCCACATGACACTTCAAACAACACATAGCCCTTCAAAACCCACACCACCAAAACCCACACATAGCAACACAAAACCCACACATGCGGAGGCTCTTAACATGAACCTGCCCAAGCAATAAGGACCTCCGAAGCTGAAACGCAAACAACCACCATCACCAAACACAACCAAAGCGTCACATAGCTCACAACACCAGTGCACCACCCAACAACAGCCCCCTAAGGCAAGACAACGTACCCAACACTTTAGTCATAGGTGACTCTATAGTCAGGCACACTGATGTCCCACTCACCAGGCTGAACAAGGAGAAAATTACAGTTATTTACCTGTCGGGTGCCAGGATCTGCCACATAAAGCATGCACTCAAGTCACTACACAAAAGGTACAAATATGACTCTGTCATTGTCCATGATGGAGTGAATTACTTGAGAAGTACCACCCTGGACTACATGAAGAGAGACATGGAAGAGCTCTCGGATCAAGAAGCACAGGCAGGTTATGACCCTAGCCCTGAGTAGCATCCTGCCATCGCCCAGAATGGTACCACAGTAGAAGGGAAAAATGACTGACTTCAATAATTGGCTAAGCTTCTGGTGTCATTCAAAGGGGATCCAGTATCTTTCTGCCTGAGACGACATGATCAACAAACGATGCTTTGCAAGAGATGGTTTGCACCTGTCGCCTCTGGGATTCAGGTTACTGGCCAAGGCTCACCCCTATAGTGCCTTTTTAGGCAAGGTTGAAAGGACAAAACTACCACCGTAACGGGTACAAGCAAGAAAAATCTGAAGGTAATGCTACTCAATGCTACAAGTCTAAACCTCAAGATGCACTCTCTCAAGGCTCTCCTAAAAATAGAGAGAACATTGATATTTCTGCAGTAAATGAGACCTGGTTCAAAGCTCCAGAGAGCACCCCCTGCAATACCAGGCTACAACTCATATCACACTTTTCAGCCACCAAACCAGGACTAAAACACTAAAGGTGGAGGAGTGTCCATATTCACCAAGGATATTCACACCTCCAGGGTGGTTGCCCAACGCAATGCATCTGAAATTCTCCAGGTGCAACTAACACTAGGTAAGACTGCAATACAAATTGTAGCTTACTACAGATCCCCCACCATACCCCAAGATTCTCACTACACCTTTCTAAACATACTGGAAAATATTAAGATACAACCAAACACCCCAATACTGGGTGATTTCAACTACCCTGCCGTTAACTGAGAAAAAGTACAGTTTTGTACCTACCATAAATGTAGATGTCCGAACTGGATAGCATCTGCAGTCATAACAACTGGGTTGTCCTGTCGTCAGGCAGCCCTTCAGTCGGCCGGATTCCAAAGTCCGGGTCCGGCTTCGGCTGATGTCGCACTTCACCCGACGTCATCTCTGTTGGTCTTCGGGTATAAAGGCATCAGCCGACGCCATTTTCCTCAGTGTTTCTTGCCCCAGATGCCAGTAGCCCTCTTGAAGGCTAAAATTTGGATAGATGCCAATGTTTCCAAAAAGATAGAGGTAAACACAAAAATAAGCATGTATGTACATATATACAAACAAATACACCATAAAAGACTCCCCCCCACCAGCTAGCTATTAGGAGGGTAAACACCCTAGGAGTACCACAGAGGGGAAGGAGGGAGGGTAATCCTGACTGCAGATGCTATCCAGTTCGGACATCTACATTTATGGTAGGTACAAAACTGTACTATGTCCTTCATGGATGCATCTGCAGTCATAACAACTGGGTAGAATACCATAGCCAACTAGGGGAGGAGGATAAAAGTAGATTATGGTGTGTTTAGGATCCCTTGCAGTACAGCAGTGGCAAAACCTGCTCGGGATCTGGAATATAGAGGCAAATTATAATGCTTGGCAAATGTATGCACGGAGGTCCAAGTAGCCGCCTGAATAATGTCTTTGGTTGCCACTCCTCGTAAGAAGGCTGTGGTAGTGGCTGTTGCCCTTGTAGAATGAGGTCTTATGTTCTGTGGAATGGGTTTTCCATGGAAGGAGTAACAGAATCGTATGCAATTTCCTATCCATTTGGAGATTGTCTGTTTGGAAATAGCTTTTCCTTCCCTTCCTGTTGCATAGGCTACAAAAAGTTGGTCAGTCTTTCTGCTACTTTTGTTCTGTCCAAGTAGTAGCGTAGCTGTCTATGTACATCCAAGGTATGCAGTATTCTTTCCCTCGGTTTTGTGGGTTGGGAAAGAAGGTAGGTAGGTGGATTGCCTGGTTTAAAGACACTCTGGATACCACCTTAGGCATAAATGTAGGATTAGTCCTCATGGACACTCTATCTTGGTGGAAGATTAGGAAGGGTTGCACTGCCATTAAGGCCTGTAGTTCTGAAACCCTCCTTGCTGAAGTAATTGCCAGTAGGAAAGCAGTTTTCCATGACAGGTGTTGTAGGTCTGCTGTTGCTGCTGGTTCAAAGGGTGATAGTGTCAACTTTTCTAGCACAAAGTTTAAGTCCCAAGCTGGTAATGGTGGTTTCCTTGGAGGTTTTACATTCTTGATTCCTCTGAGGAACTGCCTGAGCAAAGGGTGCGAAAAAACAGGTGGATCAAAGCTGTATTCTGCTGAAATAGCTGATGCATGTATCTTGATGGAGGAGTAGGACAGGCCTGAATGAAGAAGTTCGCCAGATACTCCAGAATGTTAGGCATATCTATGTTTGACACATCTTTTCCTCTTTCAGTACTCTAAATGACAAACCTTTTCCATTTTCCAGCATAGTTCCTTCTTGTTGAAGGTCTGCGTGCTTCAAGAATAATGTCTTTAACTCTTTGGGAAAGTTCTGGATTAGCTGCTGCTATGTGATGTTCCATGCAGTCAGTTGCAACGTTTTTAGGTTTGGATGTATGATGCTGTAGTTGTTCTGAGTTAACATCAAAGGCATCAGGGTATTGGCCACATATTGTTCGAGACATGCTCCTCAGCAGTGGGTACCAGTGTTGTCTTGGCCAGTTTGGAGCTATCAGGATTATCCTTGGACGTTCTTCCTTGATTTTTAGTAGTACTTTGTGTATCAAGGGAAGAGGTGGGAATGCATATGCTGTTAGGCCTTTCCAGCTGAAGGAGAGCGAATCCACTTTCCATGCTAGTGGGTGGAATGTCCTTGTGCAGAATTTTTGAGCTGGTGATTGAGAGGTGATGCGAATAGATCTATCTGAGGCATTCCCCATTTCTTTGAGATGGTCTTGAAGATGTCCGGGTGCAGCTTCCATTCGTGGGCATCCGATGTGGTTCTGCTTAATATGTCTGCTAGAGTATTTTCTTTTCCCGGTACAAATATTGCCTGTAACTGGATGTTGTAGCTGAGTGCCAGGGTCCACAGCTCCAAAGTCATTCTGCATAGGGGTATGAATGAGTGCCTCCCTGTTTGTTGATGTACCACATGACTGTGGTGTTGTCTGTCCTTATCATCAACTGGCCCTCTGAGAAATGGTCTGAACTTTTGGATTGCCAGTTTTACTGCCAGCATTTCTTTTAGGTTGATGTGCAGGTGAAGTTGATCCTGTGTCCACAATCCTTGCACGCATTTGTCCAGCATGTGGGCCCCCATCCTAGGTCTGAAGCGCCTGTTGTGATGGTCTGGCTTGCTTGACATCTGCGAAAGGGTAGGCCTGGGTTTGACTGGCATGCCTGAGCCCACCATAGGAACTCCTGTTTTAAGCATGGAATTAGTGGGATTTCTGTTTCTAGGCTGTGTCTGTGTTGGGACCATAAATTCTTTAGGTACCACTGTAGTTTTCTCATATGTAGTCTGGCAAATGGGACCAAGATTATGCATGATGCCATGAAGCCCAAGGCCTGCAGTACTTTTCTTGCTGTTAACTTGTTCAGTTTTGTTAGTGCCAAGAAGTAAAGAGGGAGTTCTTTTGTTTTTCTGTAGTTAGGAATGCCATTTGTTTTACTGTGTCCAATTCCGCCCAAGAATGTCCTTGTTTGGGATGGTATCAGCCTTGACTTTTGTAAATTGACTGTGTATCCCAGTGCTTGTAGCAAGTAAATGACCCTTTGTAAATCTGTTGTCAGCTTGCTTTTGTTGTCCCCTTGTAGCAGGCAGTCGTCCAGGTATGGGTAAATTTGAATTCCTGTAGTCTGCAATGGGCGATTACTGATGCCAGGCATTTTGTGAATACTCTGGGCAGTAGATAAGCCAAAGGGCAATGCTGAGAATTGATAGTGCTCTGATCCTGCAAGAAATCTGAGGTATCTTCTGCAGATTGGTCGAATGGGGACGTGCAGGTATGCCTCCTTGAGATCTAGAGTTACCAGCCAACACTCCTTGCCCAGCATGGGAAGAAGTTGCTGTAGGGTCAGCATTTTGAATTTTGGGACAATGATGTATGTATTTAAGGTGGACAGGTCGAGAATTGGTCTCCAACTTTTTCCTTTCTTGGAACTAGGAATAGTCTGGAGTAGAACCCTTTCCTTGCTCTGCTGTTGGCACTCTTTCCACAGCTCTCATGTTTGCTAACTCCATTATCTGTTGTAGAGCCTCTGTTTTTTGATTTGGAGGTAGATTTGGCATTCCTCTTTTGACTGGTAAAGTGTGGAAGTGGAACCGGTAACCTTGATCAATGGTTTGTAAAATCCACTTGTCTTTTGTTATGTAGTGCCAGTTCTTTGAAAATAAGGTTAACTTTCCGCCTAGAGGAGCTGCTATTTGTTCCCTGGTAGGCGGATTTAGGGTTAAGTCACTGTGGTTGTGTTGATGTAGTGGCAGTGGTTGTGTCTGTGCCTCTGTTGTTACCTTGCCACTGTCGTCCTCTGTCGGCACCTCCCCTGGATTGGTTTCTGCCTCTGGAACGTCTATTCCTGCCCCTTTGAGATCTTGTGGAGTCAGGAAAGGACCAATTTTTGGCAGGCCAGTTCCTGCTAAACCTTGGGGGTTGAACCTGCAAGAAATCTTTAACTGTTTGAACAGATTTTGCCTTTTCTTCCATTTTCTTCATAACCTGCTGGGCAGGTGTACCAAACAAACTTGTCTTATCCATAGGAGCATCTAGCAACTTAGCTTTAACATGATCCGGTAAAGCTTGTTCCTTTAGCCATGCATGCCTTCTTATCACTGTGCCAGTCATGGCTGATCTAAATGAAGCCTCCAGTGCATCATAGCCACATTTTAAGGAATGGTTACTAACCTGTTGTATGTTATTTACCATTTCTAATACATATTTCTTATCAAGAGATTCATCAGTGGTTAGCTTTTTAGTTAACTGATCAAGCATAAACTCTTGGTATTGTATCATGTGAAACTGACAGTTTAAAGCTCTAGCTGAGAGAGTAGCTGAAGTGTAGACCTTTTACCCCATCTGTCTAATGACCTTGCTTCCCTTTCAGAAGGAATAGGGTTTTTAGCTATGGTCGCTACTGCCTTGGGACCCTGGGATATAGTTTCGGGTCTGCAAGTGGGGCCTTGTAAAGGTGGTGATGAGTATCTGGCACCTTGTAAAATCTGTCTGGTTTGGCAGGGGCTGGGGGTAAAGAATCTGGAGCGGAGCAGACATCATTGAAAGCATCATCCACCACAGAGAGAACAGGAGGTATAGCTAAGGGCCTGTGCTGTGGAAGGTGCAGAAAGGTCCTAAGTCTTTTTCTGGAGTCTGAAAAATCCTGTTGCTGCCATTGGAACTGCTCTCGCATGGCATGTAAGGTTTCCCCAAAGGAGAATTTTTCTGGTGGGGAAGCAGCTGGAATGGATTCTTCAGCATCAGAATCTTCAAAATTGGAGAAAGGAGCCTCTGGCTGGTCAGTTATGTCTGATTCATCAGCAGAATCATCAGAGGACACTGGCTCAGGGGGCTCTGCCCTAGGTCTCTTCTCTGGGGGCTGAGAGGCCCTGTCTGGGTGAGATTGAGATCCTCTAATTAATGAAATTAAATCTTCTGCCAAAGTAAGCATTTGAGAACTAGAAGAGGGCCTGGTTGTGGGAGGTTTAACAGGCACTGTTTTAGTAGTCTTGGCTGCTTTAGCCCTGGCGAAGGCCTTAATGGACATGGCTGCTGGAGGCCTAGCAGCACCACGTGCTGGGGTAGAGACATCCAAGGGAATGGTGTCTGATAAGTCAGTGGCAACCACCGTAGTGGATAAAATTTCTGAGGCCGATTCAAGAGTGGTAGCAGGGGCCTCAGTTGCAGAGATAGATTCAGCTGTACTTTGATCAGTTTTCTCGGTTTCGGCCGAAACGGAGACACTCGCGGTTTGCTTAACCATGGTTTCGGCCGAAACCGCGGACCGCGAGTGTCGGTCTTTATCTTTGCGTTTTTTGGCAGATTGGGTAGTCGGAGGATCCGACGGCATAATGTACGCAAAATCAGAACCAAAAAACTGTTCTGCAAACTCCGAACGACGCCTAAGCGTTCGTCGGTTGAAAGAAGCACAGGCCGAACAGGCTGCTACATCGTGGGCTGGGCCTAAACAAGGCAGACAATAAGAGTGGAAATCTTTATGAGGTATTTGTTTCCCACAGGTTAAACAATTATTAACTTTTTCTGACATCGGCAAAAAAGAATCCCCAACGGGGTACTTAGCTTTAGAAGTCTTCGAAGCAGTATTCGGTAGAAGTAATCTCTGGATCCGACCGACCGGCACTTGCGAACAGCTTCTGCTTCGGGCGCCACGCGGCAAGAAAGACTGAGGAAAATGGCGTCGGCTGATGCCTTTATACCCGAAGACCAACAGAGATGACGTCGGGTGAAGTGCGACATCAGCCGAAGCCGGACCCGGACTTTGGAATCCGGCCGACTGAAGGGCTGCCTGACGACAGGACAACCCAGTTGTTATGACTGCAGATGCATCCATGAAGGACATCTACTCTTGTACCAACACCTTTGCTCAATTGTTCTTGGAATTCATAAATCCCAACACCCTAGAGCAACTAATTCATAGTCCCACCAGGGGTACCAATATTTTAGACCTGGTCATTACCAATATGGGAGATCGATACTCCACACAAGTGGTCACCCCCTCGTTGGTCAGATCAGACCATATGCTAAACGCCCTTGACATCCCACCCCCACCCCCTTTTAAGGAAACCTCCGTAAAAAACTTCTCCAAAGCCAACTTCATGCTTCTCAAGTCAGTAAGTAACAGACTTCATGACACCCATGCAGATGGGAGCTGGAAGTTCAACTGCTGAATCCTACACTAAGGTGCTGTACGAGCACATTCACTTGTGCATGGACTGAGCCATCCCAAATAGAACCAAGATGCTGTCCTATAAAAACAAGAAGCCAATCTGGTGGTTCCCTGCCATAAACAAACTGTACAACAGAAGGAAGAAACTGTTGCAAAAAACAGAAGAACCCAAGATTCAAAAACTCCCTCACCAGCCTTAGTAGAAAGCTGGGATCCCTCATAAAATCTTCAAAGTTAGTTATGAAAACAAATTTGCCAAAGATTCCAAAGACAACCACAAGGCATTCTATAGCTATGTCAAGAATCTAAATGGCGATACTCAGATCTGCTCTGAGTTACAGCAGAATGGCACTAGATATACTGATCCCAAGGATATTGCCAATATCCTGGCAGAAAGATTCAGTGGCAACTTCACCCCCATCACACCCTAAAGGGCCCATCTCAATACCAAAAGAATGCCAAATTCCGTTAATCATGGCCACTCAAGTAAAAAACGCACTCTCCAAAGCCAAGAATACAGCATCCATGGGACCAGACAACATCCCAGGCTGTGTACTACATGAACTTCAAAATGAACTGGCACCTCACCTATGTGTCATGTTTAATTATAGCATCACCTCAGGCTTCATGTCCACTGAGTGGTGCACAGCTACAGTCATCCCACTCCACAAGGGGGCATCCACTTTGAATCCCGGGAACTACTGTCCTATCACTCTGACAAGCCTGATCTGCAAGGCCATGGAACGTATTATCATGGAGCTTATAAACGAAGACATTGGCAACCTTCAAACACTGGACCTCACCCAGTTTGGGTTCGTGAAGGGCCGATCTTGCCTCCTGAACCTGATCGACTACTTCAAATCAGTCTCCAGAGCCATGGACGAGGGTAAGGTGGTTCACACAGTCTACCTGGACCTCACCAAGGCTTTCGACACTATCCCCCACTCTGGAATCATAGATAAACTTACTAAGTTGGGCATTAATCCCTATGTCACTCGATGGGTTGCAAACTGGCTTATTGCCAGAACACACACTGTAAAAGTAGCCGACTCCAAATCCAGCTCCAGACAAGTGGTGTACCACAGGGTTCTGTCTTGGGACCACTCTTGTTTGGCATCTACTTCTCTGAAGTACAGGCAAACACTAAGGGACTCTGGCTTACAAAGATGACTGCAAGCTGGGAGCCATTACTGAATCCTCAAATGATGTGGATATACTACAAAAAGCCTTACTGAAACAGATGCCTGGTGGCAGAGCCATGGGCTCAAGCTAAATGCCAAAAAATGTACAGTTGTCCCATTTAGGAAAAAACACGTACCTGTGAGCTACCACATAGGTGGCAGTACACTAAACATCAAAAGTGTGACAAGAGACCCAGGGACACAGGTGGACAGTGGTCTCACCTTTGATAACCACATAGCCACAACAGTTAGAAAATCCTTCTGTGTGGCACATCTCATCACTAAGGGCTTTTCATCCAGAAAAAAGGAGGTCATTGTCCCTCTGTACTTATCCCTCATTAGACCCATTATAGAACACAATGCCCCATTTGGTACGTACCTCACAAGACATTTGCAACAACTAGAAAGGTCACAGAAATGCCTCACAAAAAGAATCACACGCCTAAAGCAGATGCCTTATGCTGACCATCTAAAGAAACTCCAGCTATACTCTGTCGCATATCGCCTACTCAGAGGCAATCTCTCCCCAACATACAAGCCATGTCAAACTCAGAGTTGTTGGACATGCTACACTTAAAGAAATCCCAATCCCTCTGAGCCACATGCTCCATGGATCTTAACCTTGTCATCACGATGAATAGAACATGCTGGAGGGATAGGTTCCTGACCCAGACACTCCCCATACTCTGGAATAGGCTGCCCATACACGTCAGCCAGAGCACCTCAATGGCCCTCTTCAAGAGGAACCTTGACGATTGGATGGGAGATGGGAAATTCACCCCAGGATCACATCAGTAGCCCTGCTAGACAGGGGTCCAGGAAAGTAAATATCTGTGGGAGCAATAGCCAGGGAATCGTTATGGCTAGGCTTGTATAGGCCCTAGGGCCGATAGCCTAGTACCTACCTATGAACCTATGTATTGCATTAGCTGCTCTGTACAGCTACTGCTGCTTTGCACAGGCTAAATGTGCTGTTTAAACACAATCACTTAGCCAGTTATTGGACAAGCCTGCTCCAAAGAAATACATCTTCATTCTGATATCAAACCAATGGTCTTTTTGCTGAATCCCTGTCACGTGTGCAAGGCTCAACTCTGCAGTTTTTGACTATAAAAAATATAAACCACAACTTCAGCAGTAGAAATGAATTTCAAATCTCAGTGTTTTATTACTCTCTTGCAGGGAGGACTTCATCCCCCACACCTCTGCTACACTAGCACCACAATTACTAACCCTTGAAGTATATCCAAGGAGTGGTTACACGCAACTGGAATGTCCTAACCATGGACGGTGCGACCAGGGAGATCGTAGGTGAAAGACCTAAATTTCTTTATAGAAATTGTAATAATTTAGAAATGATTTTATGTAAAGATTCATTACCTGGGGTAACCACTATTGCTCCCAACAATACGAATCTAGGAACCTATCCATGTAATAACTGCAACAGATGCAAATATATTACCTCTACTCAGGAATATTTCCATCCACATATGAGTTATAAGTTTTCGCCTAGGTTCACTGCCACTTGTGACACAAAGAACGTTATATATCTTGCTCATTGCTTAAGCTGTACAGCCTTCTATATAGGCCTCACAAAAAGAAAACTTAGTGACAGGATCTATAACCATTTATACGATATCAGGAAGGGCAATGAAAATAATGCCCTGGCCAAGCATTTGTTAGAGCATCCGACACATTCCTCTTTTCAGCTTCGAGTACTAGAGATAGTGGCCTCAAATCCAAGAGGTGGTGATGCAGTGAATAGGTTAGCTAAAGCTGAATTAAACTGGATTTTGAAATTGGGGGCACATTTACATCCAGGTTTGAATAACTTTATTTCTATTAAACATATACTCTAAAAGTATTCAACTACATGTACAGTCTTGAACTTTCCACTCCTTATGATTTTTAAGGGTTAAATCTGTCTAAGGGTTAAAGCTGTCTCGCTATGTTAAACCCATTTAACATAGCGAGACAGTGTTTTAAAAAAAAGCAACGGAGAAAGCAAGATCTCCGTTGCTTTTTTTAGTGTCTCGCTATGTTAAATGAGTTTAACATAGCGGGACAGTTTTAAAATAAGCAACGGAGATGTCTGTTGCTTATTTTAAAACTGTCTCGCTATGTTAAACTCATTTAACACAGCGAGACACTAAAAAAAAGCAACTGAGATCTTGCTTTCTCCGTTGCTTTTGCTCAACTCTGATGTACTGCGCGAGGCGCAGTACATCAGAACTGCCGCGGATGCCAGACATCTGCGGAAGGGCAGTAAACAGGCATTATACTATGCCATTATTTAAGAAAAGTAATAGTTTCTTTTCTTAAATAATGTCATGGTATAATAGCAATAACCCACTTCTGGGTGTGGGTAATGCTAAATTTACCACGGTTGGCTTTGTTTGGTCCCTCGGGCTTCGCCCTCGGGACCAAACCACGCCAACCGTGGGTAAATTTAGCATTACCCACACCCAGGCATGGGTTACTGCTATATTATGGTTCCTTAAATAATTTCTAGGACCCTCATTCCAATTCTGAGTTCTAATAATATATGTGTTAGATTGATATGGGTACATATATATATATGTTTTATATATTTTTATATTTTTATAATTGTATATATTCATACTTTACTTGCAGGATACATCCGCAATATATATATATGTTAATACTAGCTGTGGTTAGATTTATGTCTTTTATATATAGTTCACATTGATATGACACACCTGATTTTTAAGTGTTACATTTGTGAATTATTATTATGATCACTATTGTTTTTTAAGTGCAACTATACAGGTCCATATAACTATAGTCTTTTTATATACAGTATTTAATGAACTATGTTAATGAACCTGAGAGGATTTATACCAGTATCAATATCCGTGGGTCCTGGGTTTATACATATGGATAACTGCATGCGTTACAGGTCACAACAATATAATATATATATATATATATATATATATATATATATATATATATATACACTCGTTGATATGACATTAATGTAATCAACTTGTCAAGTATCTATTGATATATATGATATATATTATAGTTGCAATATTCCAGTTCTACAAATTCATATACGGACCTAAGATTTTGATTTGGATCAAGGTATCTTAATTTGTTTAAACATTATTTATTCACACGTAGTGTTGTCACCCAACTCAGTGAATAACGTCTCTTGAGTTTAACAGTATGAAAGGAAGTTGCACCAAACAAGCGATTTCTATTGCGCACCTTATTCTACGCAACAGCGTAACTTCGCATAATGGACTACTAGCTGCAAGTTGTTCTTCAGGTGTTCCCTGAATCAGATGACACACATTGGTTTATTTTAAGTTTATGTGCTGTTTATCTAGGTTATAAGAAACAGGGTATATCAAGGTAACAATAACTTTACAGCAATTCTATATACGTGCTTGATGGTTAATTCAGGCTGTGCAATAATGTTGATCTATTGGTTGCCTTGGGTGGAATTATTTACACTGGTTTCAGGCATTTAACAATGATCATCCAGCGTTTGTTGCTACGAAAGAAGTGAGAGATTTATACTAGGTGCAATTTTACTGTATAAACATGTTGTGCTAAATGTCGTTTTAATTTGATTTAAGTGCAACGTATCTTATATTTACAAAAGCGACAATACTAATTGTTTGGTTTAATATATCTATGTCGCAGTCTTGTATTTCACAATTCTTATGCACGGAACTTTAATACGCGTTTTACTGGTATTTATGATGAAATTAGGAAGTTTACAGTATTATGCATTTAGAATTTATTGTAAATACTTAATGTGATCATGATGAAAGAAGTGTTTAAAAGCAATGTTTACATTTATTTGTCTACTGTTATGATCAAGCTAAGTTTATGTTCAGGATGCTGCTGACACAGCACTTTTAACTGTTGGCAAGGTTTTACAATTTAAATGATTGATTGATTGAATAATTGTTTGCAGTCTATATTTACTTTTCCCGCCTTATTTGATATAAAATAGGGAAAGTTTTTGCATGATTTTATATCTGAAGAAGCGTAGGTGATCCTACGCGAAAGCGCTTATTTTGTTCTTCCATGGATTAAAAAAATTTTTATCTTTACTACAGAGATTCTGTGAGTGGTTTATTTGAACTGTTACTTGGACTGTTAACACTGTGATCGTGGTTAGACTACCGTTTGCTGCTGTTTTAACCCTTGAAGTAGTGAGAATATTCCAAGGTACCTAAGCCTCGGACTTGGTATTTATTCCTCTCTTCTGACTTATGACCTCACTACTCTAAACAATGCAATTAAAGTCCTCAGTTTCAACAGGCACCCCCTTTTTGAGGGGGTCAACTCACAAACAAGAAAGGATGTAGTTTTAGTGAGCCATCTTGCAGCTCAGCACAGCACACAAAGCTAATTATTCATGCAGGCTCTGTGCAGAGCCCTCTTTCTGAATTGCTGAGCTTCAGCCTGCATGACTATTCACATTTTCTGATCTCTGTCACAGAGCTACAATGCTAATTTTCTAAACGGACTCTGCACTTTTCAAAACAATAAAATTCATGAATTGTCTTACCACCATTTGCACCTAGGTAAAATATAAATATGTTGTTTGGTAATGAGACAAGTTTATATAGCTTAGTTTTCTCAGTCTTAACCACCACATACCAATAGTTTATATCAATACAGAAAAACGTAGAGGTCAGAGTAATGGGAGTAGATCTGTTAAAAGAGCGTTTGGCAAACCATAGTTATTCTGATGAAACACAGCTTTACATTTTCTTTCCCCAAGTAGACAGTAAGTGTGTATTTCCTGGCTGATGATTTAGAAGACATGCATTTTTTTTTGTTGATTCAAAACAGGCTGAAACTCCCTTCCAAAGCAGAGACCTTGGCAGTTCACACAACCCTGAAAGATTCCTCTTCCCCTCCTTTACTCAACTTTACCATCTACTGCACTTGATGCAGAAAGCATTCCATAGGGCCTACGGAGTGTTATCAAGTAGGGAAACAATAGCATTTGCACTCCTCAACACAATAACAGGATTAATTAAGATGATATATGCAGGGTCACAGGAAAGAATTAAGGCTGGAGGGTTCCTCTCCAACAAGCTGTGTCTGAACAGAGGAACCAAGCAGGGATGTCCTATTTTCTCATTGTCATTTTCTTTACATTTAGAGCCACTGGCAAATGGGGCTCAGAAATTCAAGACTCTAACTGGCAAGGTAATCAAGAAAATTTAACGGTATTCACATACTGTATTATTTTGTACTTGACAAGTCAAGAAAATGACATTTGGTGATGTGGAACACTTTGAAATAGTCAAGTCTTTTTATAACATAAGATAAATTGAAATAAAACAGACTAAAGTAATAAACTATACATATTCACATGAAACAGCAATACTCATACTTTTTGGGACATGATACAAGGAAGTATTTAGGTGTACAGATTTGAAAGGATTCTACTACGGCAGCTAAGGAGAGAGAAATATAATGTAAAAACAGAGAAGCTGGATGCCCTGGATTATGGATATGGATGGCAAGATGCAAGCACTGAAAAAGTACAGTTTTGTAAGTCGTACTTAACCTGTAACAATACATGTTCATATAACACAATGCCTTACTGGTATATGGATAGTACAGCCCTGCTACCCCCTCCTTCTAGCAGTCTATCAAAGCCGAGAGCTCCTCCCACAGCCTGTGTGTGTGTGTGTGTGTGTGTGTGTGTGTGTGTGTGTGTGTGTGTGTGTGTGTGTGAAATGCCAATCACTTGGCAGGACCAGGACTGTCCCTCAAACCCACAGACTGGACCTTTTCAGTTTTCTAGGGTCCACCAAGTAGAGTAGATGAAACACAAGCTTGCCAACTGTTAGTGTTTCAAACCAAAAGCTACACACGCAGCTAAACAAAACTCAGAGGCAACTTCAACAAACTATATACATCCAAACAAGGAGGATGGTGGGAGGGTACTGTAGTAAAGCAGTGTGCTCTACAAATATCTACTATTCCAGGTATGTAGGACTTAACACAACGGTACTATGTTCAACAAGCAATCTGCCTTATTGGCAGAATCTCCAAGCTTACCCAGCCTGGAAGGAAGGAAAATAAAGGTATCGGAGCTGCTGGAAAACAGTCCTCATGAAGCCTGCTCTGAAATTAGAAAAGGCATCCAGCTTGTAATGCTTCATAAAAGGTACGGACAAAGGACTAAGTGGCTGCCTCTAGAATACTTCTAGAATCCACTACTTTCCATATACCTCAGAAGAGGAAAAGGCCCTGGTGGAATGAACCTTTACCTTACACCCACCATGGCAACTCAAATCCAGATAAGAAAAAATCAACACCAGGGGACAGCCAACGTGCAATGGTTTACTTAGAGACAAGCTGCTCTTTTTTGCCCCTGTGATGGGATTAAAAAGCTTTTAAGCTTTCCTAAAAGCTTTCATTCTGTCAAAGTAGTACCCGAGTTGCCAGTGCACATACAAGTTATGAAGTATCAACTCACCCTTATTCTACGGTTATGGAAAGAACAAACACAGGGAGATTAACAGACAGAGTGAATGCCAATACCACTTTAGGCATGAAAGAAAGACAACAAAACCGTATCCCTGTGGAAAATCAGTTAAAGCTGTTCCACCAAGAGAGCTTGCAGTTTAGAAACTCACTTTGCAGATGTCACAGCAATAAGCTTTGCTGGTTCAAAAGGTGGCAACATAAATTTTTTCAAGAACATAGGTGAAATCCCACAATGAAGGAATTTGCTTACGACAGGGTCTCACATGCAAAATTCCTTTCATGAACTGTTTTGCCATAAGAGAAGAAGAAAGGGATTCACATGCAAGCAAGCAAAGATGGCCACTAAAAACACCTTAATGGATGCTTTCAATGAGACATCCTGCAGTAGCTCACACAACTATTACAAGACCAAAGAGATATTTAATGTCAATGTACCCTGTTTTTATTTACTCACTAACAAATGGCTTTGACCATGCACTAGCCCAAACTAAATTCTGTACCCATAGTCTTTAACTAATCAAACCAATTCCTTTTTCATCACATATATATATAACAACTAATTCCATAGATTAATCTCACACCCTTCTCACCCATTCCCCTGCTCTCACTTACAGCACATCTGCCTCTTCATACCTTCAAGTCTAGTGTGAGGAAGTCTGTGGTAATTTCTCCTTGGCCAATAACATTAAAAGGGAGAAACCAATGTTACCTAAGCAACAGGAGGTCACTACAACAATCTTTGGCATTTCTTTCTGAACCTTCAGAAGAACCTTGTGAGTCAGTGGAAGAAGTTAAAACAGGAACATTCCTATCCAAGGGAAAGACAATGCATCTGTCCTGCAAGGATGTCTGGAAAAGAATTTCTCCAGCTGCTACATCTGAATTAGATCCTGGAAAACCAGTGCCTTGAGCTGCCACTTGTGCAGATCTGCCTGGGATCTGCTTTGTCTTTCTGTCACAATGTTCTGCTCTAATGGGATGTATGATGCCTGAAGTGTCAAATAATGCTGTACAGCCAGCTCCCAGGCCATTACTGCCAACTGACAAAGAGGGTATGACCTTGTACCCCCTTGTTTCTTGGGGTACCACATTACTGTGTTCTTGTCCATAACAAACAAGAGAGGACCTGGAGTTCAAAGGTAGTGAAGGACTTTCAAGGTGTGAATTACTGCCAATACCTCCTGAATACTGATGCGTTTCCAGGCGTCCTTGTGCCACCAAATGGCTTGCACTTGCATCCTTATTGACACAGCCCCCAAACAAAGTCAGATGAATCTATCTGGACAGAATATACTAGCACCACAGGGGAAAAAGAAGTCCTAACTGATACTTAACTTTTCTCTTCACCACTAACTCTCATCTAATGAAGTACCGGCAACTGGGATTCTAGGAAATGAAGGTGCTGGGTCCAACAATTCAGACATACCACTGATTTTTTCTCATGTGAAGATGGACAAGTAGTATCATGAGAATCATGGATATCAGTCCATTGATTTTAGGAATTCTCTTGTCAAGGCAACATTCCTCTTTGAGAATTTCAAAATGCCATCTGTAAGACATGATCTTGTCTTCTGGAAGAAAGGCCATTTCCTTGTGGGAGTCAATCAAGAACGCCAGAAAGAGTAGTCTGCATGGGTGTCAGACACTACCTATAGAGGCTCAACTTGGACCCAGGCTTGTAAAGTAAGGCACAGACCTTCTCTAGAAGATCCAAACAGCTGGACACAGCCACTGCACAGATTAGTAACCCTTCCAAGTGAGGGAAAATGTAAATGCCCAGAGTCCAACAATGGGCCACTACAAGGGCAAGGCATCTGGTAAACACTCAAGCAGCAGTGGATAGCCCAAAGACCAATACAGAAGACTAATACTGGGAACATGACCAAACAAATCTGAGAAACCTCCTGAAGTGATAAAGAATGCATATCATCATATTCTAACTGCTTAAGTTCAGAGTCCCCATGAAGCAGTGGTTTGTAAACAGGGGAAGCGTTGTCTGAAGGGTAAGCATCTTGAACTTGGGGGCCCTGACAAATGTATTCAGAAAGGAAAGGTCTAACACGTCTCCCCAACACCTATTTTGGGGACCAGGAAAGTTCTGGAATAGAAACCTCTCATTTTTTTCGGAAGGAGGTGCTCATTCGACGAACCCAGAGTCCAGCATCTGCTGAAAAATAGGAGACAATAACAAAGTCTTGTGTGGCAGATAAGAGGGAACCCCTTTTAATGGAGGCTGATGTTCTTTTCACTGCCATCTGTAGCTCCTACTAACAATGAGCACCCATTTGTTGGAAACCGCTGCCAGCTAGGCCACCTTGTTGAGAGCCAACACTGGAGACATGGCACCTGGAGGAGGACTTAAACACAAGTGTCCTGCCTTGGCATAGTCAAAAGTTGGAAAGAAGACTAACCTTTTTGGGAAAGCAATCCCTCTGGTTAGACTACAGTTTCCTTTATTACCTTATTTTTTGTTTGGCTGGGACTCCAGTTTGGAAGGCCGCTTAAAATTATTCTGCTTAAAGAGGAGAGATTTGGGAATATGAAACATTTTTGACATCTCTTGCCCAAGTTTACCTTTGTCTTATCAGTGTTTAAGGCTCTGATTAGCTGCTATACCAAACACAATCAGATTGAAAAAAAAGAAAGATTTTTAATACTATTAACACCTCAGAAACATTCTGAATGTGCAACCAAGTGTACCTCCCTATCACCACTAACACTGCACTTCTTGCAGTAAAGCATGTTTTGACACCCGAGAATCACTGGAAACAATATCTTTAATGTAGAACTTTTGTTCAGCAGGTAATGATGCATCACACTTGTCTAAACTATACACACATCTCAACACAAACTTCCACATAAAACATTGGTAGTTAAGCACTTCAAAAACTACAGTAATGGACTGAGCTGAGACAGAGTTGGATCCCTTGGTTTCTTCTGATGAAGACAGATTCAGGAACCCAAATATGTCTTCTGATGAAGACAGATTCAGGAACCCAGCAGAGATGCTGGCTACATTAGGGGTGTATTCAGCTGGGAGAAATCATTGGCTGCTTCAGAGACCAACAGGGGTTTATGGTCTTTTGGAGGGTTTAGCTCTGGATGTGGAGACTTTTCCTCCATTGAGCCCAGCTTTGGGCGATCTTTTTAAGGAAGCTTGTAATTCTACTCTGCTCATTGAGACTACCTAAAAAAAGTGTTCAAGAAATTCAGGGTATGATTGGTCATGCCTGTCCTTCAAGATCCTTATCTGCAGACTATGATAAAGGGTCCCAGTGGCAAATTTTCATAAAAGGACTGTCATCTTCAAATACTGTTCTTTCAGATAAACTAGGCAAATGGGTACAATCTCAGGAAAAGACGCTGGCTCAGTCCATTACTGTAGCTTTTTACAGTGCTTAAATATTAGTGTTTATGTGGAAGTTTTGTGCTGAGATAGGTGTATAGTTTAGACAAGTCAGCCAATTACAAAATAGACAAAATCCTACTATTCTACCCTCTAAATAGTGATCTGAAGTCTATTTCTAGAGGGATACTACACCAAATGTGAACTGAGAAAAAAAACAGCAATTTAAGTTGCCCAGCGCAAAGCACAAAATACATGCTATAATCCCCCAAAAAAAAATTAACAAAAGGCTAGTTTTAGGAACCACTTGCATAAAAATAGCCTAAAATAGCATTAAACAAGGAATTAAACATACACTTAAAGAAAAATCACTGTCAGAAATGGTTCACAAACAAAATGGTATCCAAATTACAATTTATAAGAAAGAGATTGTTTTAAATGCTGCAAATCTACTCATTTATCAAAAACTGTAAACGCCACGTTTTTCTGTCAATTTTTTTTAAAAAACTTTTAAATCAACAGAAATAATAGCAGTGATTTACTTCTGGCAGCACAAGGAGATGACAGGAACTGTACTAAAATGGCTTTAATACAGAGACTCAGTTAAACATTTATCAGTGGCCATAAAACCCATTCAAATGGTTAAAAAAAACCACAGAAACCCTGAGGTATTCTGTTTTACCTTCAAAAAATAAAACTCGAGTACATACAACTTTCCAAAAATAAAAATAGAAGCAAATCAGCAAAATACACAATTCAAGCAGACAGAGAAAAGGGCAGAGGTAGGAATAAAACCCAAAAGGGTTTCTAACCAGATCTCTGTAGCTGAAGTAATCCAGAAAGAAGAGTGTGTCTTCCAAGAGATCTTCTCTTACTGTGGCTCTAGAAAACTGGAGGGCTGCTGTCTGTGGGTTTGAGGGGCAGCCCTTTACCTGCCAAGTGAATGGTCCTTCATACCCACAGATAAGCAGTGAGAAAGAGCTCTAAGCTTTGATAGATTGCCAGGAGAGTAGCAGGGCTCTACTACCCACAAGCCAGTAAGGCAGTGTATTTGTTGAACTTTGGTTATAGTCCCTTCAGTTTTATATACAAAAGTCAGCCATTTTTTGGCATAGTTACACAATTGTGCTGCTACATTTGCTGCATGGCCTTGACATGAGAATTTAATGTTGTAGTGAGTTTCACCACAACATAATGTATTCAGCAAGCCAGCACTGTACTTTTCGGGGGGTTTTCCCCTTTTTTTCACTGTGGTGTAGCCATGGAATTTGTATATATAATTTTCGACATGTGGGAGGCCATACATGGCCAAGTGACGGGGAAACAAAAAAATTACAGCAGCTTTACTCAAACCAAGAGAAGACTGAAATTTGTTCAAAGCAATATCCTGATCAAACACAAGTTATAAAAACCTATAAGCAATACTTAGATAAATCAGAACGAAATTACTAACTTGGGCAAGGAGTTGTGGACCATTAAAACTGGGACTTTATACTTTAAAACTGATACAAGACCACATGACAGCATCAAAAAATCCACAAGTGCTGACTCCAGTAAAAAAAAATAAATTAATTTCATAGCATTCCATAGCTTTATTTTATTTAAATTAGCTAGTGTCAGCTCTTGGCCTCCACCCTCAGTTCATGACTGGCTCTAGTGAGACCCTATTTTCACAGAAGCTATGACACAAAGCTAAGCAATTTAATCCCCCTGGCCCCAACCATTCAGTCTTCACTTTAAAAATTAACAACATACACACACTTTCAAAAACAAAGCAACACAAATAAGAGTGCAGACCTTTGCAAGGAAGCTAGAAGCGAGACTGTTCTGTTTGTTAATGACCGTACTGTATTCATGGGAACTTCTGATCATACCAATGGGTTAGAACTACAAAGGGGCTGTTAAAGGTAGTTGACAGTCACTTAAAACACAACTATAATGTATCAAAATCTTTACAGTGCAATGAAGATTACGCAATGGGAAAATATGACCGCTGCTCCCCGAATTAATTCCAAATGAGTCATAAAACCCAGTATCCTACACCAAGTTAATAGATTAGCAGAGCTAAAAGCACTTGGAAACATATAGTTACAAATACTGTAACTCTCGCTTAATTTCTCCAAGTCTTTTGGGTTTCGAATATCATAATGGGAATGGAGCCAATTCCCAAGTCAGGGGACAATTAAACTTTATGAATTAGTATTGTTTCAGTCTTTGAAGTTAGCCATTCAAGGACTGACCTAATGAGGGCTGCGTAAACAGGTACAATGACATCTCTAGGTCTAGACACAATCCCTTTGTTTACAAACTGTGCAGTATAGAAGAACTTTCTTACAATAGACACATGCTGGTCAAAAGTTAGATCACTGCCCACATAAGTTCCCACAAAACTTGGTCAGCTCTTAGGGGAGTATTCTCACTGTGGTAGTTTCCTGGGATAGATGACTTCCCAAAGGTTTCAATAATGCATTTTTGGCATTTAGTTTCAGACCATAATTTTAACACCAATTATTTATTTGAGACAAACTTTACAGCTTGACTAAGTCATTTGGGGATTCAATGACTGCACCTAGTTTGCAGTCATCTGCAAACTTAGTCAGCCAGAGGCCTTTGGTACTGTTTTTTATGTACTTCAGAAAAATAGAGGCTGAACAGCAGAGGTCCCAGCACAGGATCCTGGGATACTTGGTGACTGGCTTCTCTGTGGATTATTCCACTGTGCCATACTGGGGGAATTATATCAAAAGCTTTGGCCAGGTTGAATTTTGCAATGTGTACCATTATGCCATCATTCGCCACTTTGGTGACTTTCAAAAAAAAACAACCAGGTTGAGTATGCATGACCTGCCCTTGACAATGCAAACTGAGATGGGTCTAGTGTTTGGAGGTGCCCTATGTCCTGATTGATTAATTCCATAATAAGTCTTTCCATGGCTTTGCATACGATGCTGGTCAGACTTATGTCTGTGGAAGTTCCTCCCATATGCAGATGAATTACTGTAGCTTTTCTCCATTCACTTGGTTAAAAACCTGTACGGAAACTGAGAAAGAACACCATAAAGGGTATGGCTAAATTGTGCTTTATGCTATTTAAGATGCACCTAGGGATATTGTCAGGATCCATTAATCCAGTACTTTTTAGATTATGATGAGCCCACCCTAGAAGATGTAAAGAATAGCACAAAGGCAAATGAAGTCAGGGAAAGTAGCAGGCTCAGATGAGGTCACAGCTGATATGACAAAGATGCAGGGTAAGACAGGGGAGAAATCTCTCTTGATGGTATGGATAAGCAGTATGGAGAGAAAGTCTTATCCCAGATGACTGGAGAATAAGCAAACTCGTGCCAGTGTAAAATACAGTGGACATCCACACACAACTGTGGGCAGTACAGAGGCATCAAACTCTTGTCACACTGCAAGAACGTACTGGAGTGGGTGACTGTAAGATGGGAGATGAGCAGTTCGGATTCAGCTCAGGATGCAGCACAACTGACCCAATGCTTGCAGTAAGACAGATAGTTGAGAAGAAGCTAGAGATGAGGAGAGAGACCAACTGAGCATTCCTAGACATACAGAAAGCATAATGACATGGTCCCAAGAAAGCTGATCTGGGCAGGATTGCAGTGGTTTAAAGTCCTAGAAGTATTGGTAGAATTAGTGCAGGCTATGGACAAGGACACAATGACTGAAGTACAAATAGTGTCTGGTCTCACAGAAGGGTTCCCAGTGGGTGTGGGTGTGCACCAGAGCCCACTGCTGCTCAAATTGGTGATGGACTACATTAGCAAATAGGTCGGAAGGGACAGATCAACAAAGGTGCTGTATTGCAGATGATGTGGCATTACAGGCAGACTTTGAGCAAGAACATCAGCAAAGTACAGGGGAATGGAATGCCAAACTGAAGGCACATGGGATGAAACTAAGTAGGATAAGATAGTGGTAACTGCAGCAAATTGGAAAATCAGAAGAAGCTGAGAAATGAGATAGAACATAAGATAGTTGAACAAGTCAATAGCGTCAAGCATCTAGAAAGGGTGGTTAAGAAGAAGGGAAGTCTGAATGAAGAGGTCAAAGCTAGAGTCAGAGGGGCTGCAGCCAACTGGCAGAGTCTCAGGTATAATGAATGACAGAAGAATGCTGAAGAAGCTGAAAAGTAAAGTGTACAAGACAGTGTTATGACCAGTACTACTGTATGGTACAGAAACCTGGGCAGTAAAGGCAGAGCAGATGAAGAAGCTAGTCATGACGGAAATGAAGAGCCTGAGAAGGGTGGTAGTATATACACTGTGGGACAGACAAAGAAATGAGAACATAAGAGCAGAAGTCAAAGTAACTTCAATTGCAGACAAGATCAAACAGAACAGATTACGGTGGTTCAGACATGTGCAGAAAAGCAGAAGATAACTTGGTGAAGACTTTGACAGGAAGTAGGTAAGAGGAAACAAGGATGTCCAGCAAAGAGGTGGATGGATTGTGTACGAGAAGATCTGTGACAGTCAGGCATGAGTGTCGAAGAAGGCAGAAGTGTGGCACTGAATTGAAAGAGATGGTGGCAGTTAACACAATACCCCGACCTAAAGAAGAAAATGGGAAAAAGGGGGCGTTGATGATGACGATGACAATAGCACTTTTAGGACTTGGTCTTGTGTGAAAGCTAGAGGTGAACCAGTTTCAGGTATGTGTGGAGGGACAGACAGAGGAGAGAGAGGGATAAAGTTAGAGGTAAATTTATCAATCAGTAGGTCAGTTATATCTTTAACCTGTAGGTAACATTGTTCATAATCAGCACAGTGCATTGCTGCATTGTGCTTTTGAGATTATGAACAGAACTAAAAACTGCCTTGTGATCATCTTTGGCCTGTGTAGCTATTTTAGCCTCAAACTTGGCTCTGGTGGATTTTACTATGCTCATTTTATTTCAGCGACAAGGGGTCTAATATTCTGAGAACTACTCTTACCTTTGGTCAAACTTCTTTTCATTTTGTTATAAAGCTTGTTGATATTATGGTTCCACCATATGGGACGGTTTCTGGGGTTTGCATTGCACTTGATCCTACGGGGTACAGCTGCATCTATGCAGCTGTTTACATGCTGTTATAGTGTGGTGGTGGTGCACATTTCTGCATATTCAGTTGGGTTAACTGGGTTGGGGGGATTTAAAGCTGGTCAATGTATTACTTAGGAATAGATAGTTTATTTTAAATATCTTTTTTACATGCTTTGTGTATTCTTAGTTTGACTACAATCAGTAAATCTGTGAGCGGTCATTCCTGGTTTGATCCTCACTGTAGTAAATTCCATTTATATAAGTACTTTGTTTTTATAATTGTTTCCCAACTTCTATGTAATCTATGTAAGCATTGTATTTCAACAGACTTTTCTATCGGAGATGTGAAAAACAATGTCCTTGCAAAACAGTATTCCTACATTCCAAAACTGTGAGGGGTCAGTTTCAGTAGCACCTGCCACTGCTCTATTACTGTTTGGATAGTTCTCTGTACCTGGTAGTCTGACTGCAGACAAAATTTGAAAAAAAATTTAAATGAATAGAACATGCTGGAGGGATAGGTTCCTGACCCAGAGACTCCCCATACTCTGGAATAGGCTGCCCATACACGTCAGCCAGTGCACCTCAATGGCCCTCTTCAAGAGGAACCTTGACGATTGGATGGGAGATGGGAAATTCACCCCAGGATCACATCAGTAGCCCTGCTAGACAGGGGTCCAGGAAAGTAAATATCTGTGGGAGCAATAGCCAGGGAATCGTTATGGCTAGGCTTGTATAGGCCCTAGGGCCGATAGCCTAGTACCTACCTATGAACCTATGTATTGTAGTAGCTGCTCTGTATAGCTACTGCTGCTTTGCACAGGCTAAATGTGCTGTTTAAACACAATCACTTAGCCAGTTATTGGACAAGCCTGCTCCAAAGAAATACATCTTCATTCTGATATCAAACCAATGGTCTTTTTGCTGAATCCCTGTCACGTGTGCAAGGCTCAACTCTGCAGTTCTTGACTATAAAAAATATAAACCACAACTTCAACAGTAGAAATGAATTTCAAATCTCAGTGTTATATTACTCTCTTGCAGGGAGGACTTCATCCCCCACACCTCTGCTACACTAGCACCACAATTACTAACCCTTGAAGTAGTGAGAATATTCCAAGGTACCTCAGCCTCGGACTTGGTATTTATTCCTCTCTTCTGACATATGACCTCACTACTCTAAACAATGCAATTAAAGTCCTCAGTTTCAACAGGCACCCCCTTTTTGAGGGGGACAACTCACAAACAAGAAAGGATGTAGTTTTATTGAGCCATCTTGCAGCTCAGCACAGCACATAAAGCTAATTATTCATGCAGGCTCTGTGCAGAGCCCTCTTTCTGAATTGCTGATCTTCAGCCTGCATGACTATTCACATTTTCTGATCTCTGTCACAGAGCTACAATGCTAATTTTCTAAACGGACTCTGCACTTTTCAAAACAATAAAATTCATGAATTGTCTTACCACCATTTGCACCTGCATAGATATAAATATAAATATGTTGTTTGGTAACGAGACAAGTTTATATAGCATAGTTTTCTCAGTCTTAACCACCACATACCAATAGTTTATATCAATACAGAAAAACGTAGAGGTCAGAGTAATGGGAGTAGATCTGTTAAAAGAGCGTTTGGCAAACCATAGTTATTCTGATGAAACACAGCTTTACATTTTCTTTCCCCAAGTAGACAGCAAGTGTGTATTTCCTGGCTGATGATTTAGAAGACATGCATTTTTTTTTTGTTGATTCAAAACAGGCTGAAACTCCCTTCCAAAGCAGAGACCTTGGCAGTTCACACAACCCTGAAAGATTCCTCTTCCCCTCCTTTACTCAACTTTACCATCTACTGCACTTGATGCAGAAAGCATTCCATAGGGCCTACGGAGTGTTATCAAGTAGGGAAACAATAGCATTTGCACTCCTCAACACAATAACAGGATTAATTAAGATGATATATGCAGGGTCACAGGAAAGAATTAAGGCTGGAGGGTTCCTCTCCAACAAGCTGTGTCTGAACAGAGGAACCAAGCAGGGATGTCCTATTTTCTCATTGTCATTTTCTTTATATTTAGAGCCACTGGCAAATGGGGCTCAGAAATTCAAGACTCTAACTGGCAAGGTAATCAAGAAAAGTTAATGGTATTCACATACTGTATTATTTTGTACTTGACAAGTCAAGAAAATGACATTTGGTGATGTGGAACACTTTGAAATAGTCAAGTCTTTTTATAACATAAGATAAATTAAAATAAAACAGACTAAAGTAATAAACTATACATGTTCACATGAAACAGCAATACTCATACTTTTTGGGACATGATACAAGGAAGTATTTAGGTGTACAGATTTGAAAGGATTCTACTACAGCAGCTAAGGAGAGAGAAATATAATGTAAAAACAGAGAAGCTGGATGCCCTGGATTATGGATATGGATGGCAAGATACAAGCACTGAAAAAGTACAGTTTTGTAAGTCGTACTTAACCTGTAACAATACATGTTCATATAACACAATGCCTTACTGGTATATGGATAGTACAGCCCTGCTACCCCCTCCTTCTAGCAGTCTATCAAAGCCCAGAGCTCCTCCCACAGCGTGTGTGTGTCTGTGTGTGTGTCTGTGTGTGTGTGTGTGTGTGTGTGTGTGTGTGTGTGTGTGTGTCTGTGTCTGTGTCTGTGTCTGTGTCTGTGTCTGTGTGTGTGTGTGTGTGTGTGTGTCTGTGTCTGTGTCTGTGTCTGTGTCTGTGTCTGTGTCTGTGTCTGTGTCTGTGTCTGTGTGTGTGTGTGTGTGTGTTCTGTGTGTGTGTGTGTGTGTGTGTGTGTGTGTGTGTGTGTGTGTGTGTGTGTGTGTGAAGTACCAATCACTTGGCAGGACCAGGACTGCCCCTCAAACCCACAGACTGGACCTTTTCAGTTTTCTAGGGTCCACCAAGTAGAGTAGATGAAACACAAGCTTGCCAACTGTTAGTGTTTCAAACCAAAAGCTACACACGCAGCTAAACAAAACTCAGAGGCAACTTCAACAAACTATATACATCCAAACAAGGAGGATGGTGGGAGGGTACTGTAGTAAAGCAGTGTGCTCTACAAATATCTACTATTCCAGGTAAGTAGGACTTAACACAACAGTACTATGTTCAACAAGCAATCTGCCTTATTGGCAGAATCTCCAAGCTTACCCAGCCTGGAAGGAAGGAAAATAAAGGTCTCGGAGCTGCTGGAAAACAGTCCTCATGAAGCCTGCTCTGAAATTAGAAAAGGCATCCAGCTTGTAATGCTTCATAAAAGGTGCAGACAAAGGACTAAGTGGCTGCCTCTAGAATACTTCTAGAATCCACTACTTTCCATATACCTCAGAAGAGGAGAAGGCCCTGGTGGAATGAACCTTTACCTTACACCCACCATGGCAACTCAAATCCAGATAAGAAAAAATCAATACCAGGGGACAGCCAACGTGCAATGGTTTACTTAGAGACAAGCTGCTTTTTTTGCCCCTGTGATGGGATTAAAAAGCTTTTAAGCTTTCCTAAAAGCTTTCATTCTGTCAAAGTAGTACCCGAGTTGCTAGTGCACATACAAGTTATGAAGTATCAACTCACCCTTATTCTACGGTTATGGAAAGAACAAACACAGGGAGATTTAAACAGACAGAGTGAATGCCAATACCACTTTAGGCATGAAAGAAAGACAACAAAACCGTATCCCTGTGGAAAATCAGTTAAAGCTGTTCCACCAAGAGAGCTTGCAGTTTAGAAACTTACTTTGCAGATGTCACAGCAATAAGCTTTGCTGGTTCAAAAGGTGGCAACATCAATTTTTTCAAGAACATAGGTGAAATCCCACAATGAAGGAATTTGCTTACGACAGGGTCTCGCATGCAAAATTCCCTTCATGAACTGTTTTGCCATAAGAGAAGAAGAAAGGGATTCACATGCAAGCAAGCAAAGATGGCCACTAAAAACACCTTAATGGATGCTTTCAATGAGACATCCTGCAGTAGCTCACACAACTATTACAAGACCAAAGAGATATTTAATGTCAATGTACCCTGTTTTTATTTACTCACTAACAAATGGCTTTGACCATGCACTAGCCCAAACTAAATTCTGTACCCATAGTCTTTAACTAATCAAACCAATTCCTTTTTCATCACATATATATATAATAACTAATTCCATAGATTAATCTCACACCCTTCTCACCCATTCCCCTGCTCTCACTTATAGCACATCTGCCTCTTCATACCTTCAAGTCTAGTGTGAGGAAGTCTGTGGTAATTTCTCCTTGGCCAATAACATTAAAAGGGAGAAACCAATGTTACCTAAGCAACAGGAGGTCACTACAACAATCTTTGGCATTTCTTTCTGAACCTTCAGAAGAACCTTGTGAGTCAGTGAAAGAAGTTAAAACAGGAACATTCCTATCCAAGGGAAAGACAATGCATCTGTCCTGCAAGGATGTCTGGAAAAGAATTTCTCCAGCTGCCACATCTGAACTAGATCCTGGAAAACCAGTGCCTTGAGCTGCCACTTGTGCAGATCTGCCTGGGATCTGCTTTGTCTTTCTGTCACAATGTTCTGCTCTGATGGGATGTATGATGCCTGAAGTGTCAAATAATGCTGTACAGCCAGCTCCCAGGCTATTACTGCCAACTGACAAAGAGGGTATGACCTTGTACCCGCTTGTTTCTTGGGGTACCACATTACTGTGTTCTTGTCCATAACAAACAAGAGAGGACCTGGAGTTCAAAGGTAGTGAAGGACTTTCAAGGTGTGAATTACTGCCAATACCTCCTGAATACTGATGTGTTTCCAGGCGTCCTTGTGCCACCAAATGGCTTGCACTTGCATCCTTGTTGACACAGCCCCCAAACAAAGTCAGATGAATCCATCTGGACAGAATATACTGGCACCACAGGGGAAAAAGAAGTCCTAACTGATACTTAACTTTTCTCTTCACCACTAACTCTCATCTAATGAAGTACCGGCAACTGGGATTCTAGGAAATGAAGGTACTAGGTCCAACAATTCAGACATACCACTGATTTTTTCTCATGTGAAGATGGACAAGTAGTATCATGAGAATCATGGATATCAGTCCATTAATTTTAGGAATTCTCTTGTCAAGGCAACATTCCTCTTTGAGAATTTCAAAATGCCATCTGTAAGACATGATCTTGTCTTCTGGAAGAAAGGCCATTTCCTTGTGGGAGTCAATCAAGAACGCCAGAAAGAGTAGTCTGCATGGGTGTCAGACACTACTTACAGAGGTTCAACTTGGACCCAGGCTTGTAAAGTAAGGCACAGACCTTCTCTGGAAGATCCAAACACCTGGACACAGCCACTGCACAGATTAGTAACCCTTCCAAGTGAGGGAAAATGTAAATGCCCAGAGTCCAACAATGGGCCACTACAAGGGCAAGGCATCTGGTAAACACTCAAGCAGCAGTGGATAGCCCAAAGACCAATACAGAAGACTAATACTGGGAACATGACACAACAAATCTGAGAAACCTCCTGAAGTGATAAAGAATGCATATCATCATATTCTAAATGCTTAAGTTCAGAGTCCCCATGAAGCAGTGGTTTTTAAACAGGGGAAGCGTTGTCTGAAGGGTAAGCATCTTGAACTTGGGGACCCTGACAAATGTATTCAGAAAGGAAAGGTCTAACACTTGTCTCCCCAACACCTATTTTGGGGACCAGGAAAGTTCTGGAATAGAAACCTCTCATTTATTTCGGAAGGAGGTTCTCATTCGACGAACCCAGAGTCCAGCATCTGCTGAAAAATAGGAGACAATAACAAAGTCTTGTCTGGCGGATAAGAGGGAACCCCTTTTAATGGAGGCTGATGTTCTTTTCACTGCCATCTGTAGCTCCTACTAACAATGAGCACCCATTTGTTGGAAACCACTGCCAGCTAGGCCACCTTGTTGACAGCCAACATTGGAGACATGGCACCTGGAGGAGGACTTAAACACAAGTGTCCTGCCTTGGCATAGTCAAAAGTTGGAAAGAAGACTAAACTTTTTGGGAAAGCAATCCCTCTGGTTAGACTACAGTTTCCTTTATTACCTTGTTTTTTGTTTGGCTGGGACTCCAGTTTGGAAGGCCGCTTAAAATTATTCTGCTTAAAGAGGAGAGATTTGGGAATATGAAACATTTTTGACATCTCTTGCCCAAGTTTACCTTTGTCTTACCAGTGTTTAAGGCTCTGATTAGCTGCTATACCAAACACAATCAGACTGAAAAAAAAAGAAAGATTTTTAATATGTGCAACCAAGTGTACCTCCCTATCACCACTAACACTGCACTTCTTGCAGTAAAGCATGTTTTGACACCTGAGAATCACTGGAAACAATATCTTTAATGTAGAACTTTTGTTCAGCAGGTAATGATGCATCAAACTTGTCTAAACTATACACACATCTCAACACAAACTTCCACATAAAACACTGGTAGTTAAGCACTTCAAAAACTACAGTAATGGACTGAGCTGAGACAGAGTTGGATCACTTGTTTCTTCTGATGAAGACAGATTCAGGAACCCAAATCTGTCTTTTGATGAAGACAGATTCAGGAACCCAGCAGATATGCTGGCTACATTAGGGGTGTATTCAGCTGGGAGAAATCATTGGCTGCTTCAGAGACCAACAGGGGTTTATGGTCTTTTGGAGGGTTTAGCTCTGGATGTGGAGACTTTTCCTCCATTGAGCCCAGCTTTGGGCGATGTTTTTAAGGAAGCTTGTAATTCTACTCTGCTCATTGAGACTACCTAAAAAAAGTGTTCAAGAAATTCAGGGTATGATTGGTCATGCCTGTCCTTCAAGATCCTTATCTGCAGACTATGATAAAGGGTCCCAGCGGCAAATTTTAATAGAAGGACTGTCATCTTCAAATACTGTTCTTTCAGATAAACTAGGCAAATAGGTACAATCTCAGGAAAAGACGCTGGCTCAGTCCATTACTGTAGCTTTTTACAGTACTTAAATACTAGTGTTTATGTGGAAGTTTTGTGTTGAGATACGTGTATAGTTTAGACAAGTCAGCCAATTACAAAATAGACAAAATCCTACTATTCTACTCTCTAAATAGTGATCTGAAGTCTATTTCTAGAGGGATACTACACCAAATGTGAACTGAGAAAAAAAAACAGCAATTTAAGTTGCCCAGCGCAAAGCACAAAATACATGCTATAATCCCCCCAAAAAAATTTAACAAAAGGCTAGTTTTAGAACCACTTGCATAAAAATAGCCTAAAATAGCATTAAACATACACTCAAAGAAAAATCACTGTCAGAAATGTTTCACAAACAAAATGGTATCCAAATTACAATTTATAAGAAAGAGATTGTTTTAAATGCTGCAAATCTACTCATTTATCAAAAACTGTAAACACCATGTTTTTCTGTCAAATTTTAAAAAAAAACTTTTAAATCAACAGAAATAATAGCAGTGATTTACTTCTGGCAGCACGAGGAGATGACAGGAACTGTACTAAAATGGCTTTAATACAGAGACTCAGTTAAACATTTACCAGTGGCCATAAAACCCATTCAAATGGTTAAAAAAAAACACAGAAACCCTGAGGTATTCTGTTTTACCTTCAAAAAATAAACCTCAAGAGTACATACAACTTTCCAAAAATAAAAATAGAAGCAAATCAGCAAAATACACAATTCAAGCAGAGAGAGAAAAGGGCAGAGGTAGGAATAAAACCCAAAAGGGTTTCTAACCAGATCTCTGTAGCTGAAGTAATCCAGAAAGAAGAGTGTGTCTTCCAAGAGATCTTCTCTTACTGTGGCTCCAGAAAACTGGAGAGCTGCTGTCTGTGGGTTTGAGGGGCAGCCCTGTACCTGCCAAGTGAATGGTCCCTCATACCCACAGATGCGCAGTGAGAAAGAGCTCTAAGCTTTGATAGATTGCCAGGAGAGTAGCAGGGCTCTACTACCCACAAGCCAGTAAGACAGTGTATTTGTTGAACTTTGGTTATAGTCTCTTCAGTTTTATATACAAAAGTCATCCATTTTTTGGCATAGTTACACAATTGTGCTGCTACATTCGCTGCATGGCCTTGACATGAGAATTTAATGTTGTAGTGAGTTTCACCACAACATACTGTATTCAGCAAGCCAGCACTGTACTTTTCAGGGGGTTTTCCCCTTTTTTTTCACTGTGGTGTAGCCATGGAATTTGTATATATAATTTTTGACATGTGGGAGGCCATACATGCCCAAGTGACGGGGAAACAAAAAAATTACAGCAGCTTTACTCAAACCAAGAGAAGACTGAAATTTGTTCAAAGCAATATCCTGATGAAACACAAGTTATAAAAACCTATAAGCAATATTTAGATAAATCAGAACGAAAATACTAACTTGGGCAAGGAGTTGTGGACCATTAAAACTGGGACTTTATACTTTAAAACTGATACAAGATCACATGACAGCATCAAAAAATCCACATGTGCTGACTCCAGTAAAAAAAAAATAAATTAATTTCATAGCATTCCATAGCTTTATTTTATTTAAATTAGCTAGTGTCAGCTCTTGGCCTCCACCCTCAGTTCATGACTGGCTCTAGTGAGACCCTATTTTCACAGAAGCTATGACACAAAGCTAAGCAATTTAATCCCCCTGGCCCCAACCATTCAGTCTTCACTTTAAAAATTAACAACATACACACACTTTCAAAAACAAAGCAACACAAATTAGGGTGCAGACCTTTGCAAGGAAGCTAGAAGCGAGACTGTTCTGTTTGTTAATGACCGTACTGTATTCATGGGAACTTCTAATCATACCAATGGGTTAGAACTACAAAGGGGCTGTTAGAGGTAGTTGATAGTCACTTAAAACACAACTATAATGTATCAAAATCTTTACAGTGCAATGAAGATTATACAATGGGAAAATATGACCGCTGCTCCCCGAATTAATTCCAAATGAGTCATAAAACCCAGTATCCTACACCAAGTTAATAGATTAGCAGAGCTAAAAGCACTTGGAAACATAGTTACAAATACTGTAATTCTCGCTTAATTTCTCCAAGTCTTTTGGGTTTCGAATATCATAATGGGAATGGAGCCAATTCCCAAGTCAGGGGACAATTAAACTTTATGA
This sequence comes from Protopterus annectens, assembly GCF_019279795.1. Classification (NCBI taxonomy): domain Eukaryota; kingdom Metazoa; phylum Chordata; order Ceratodontiformes; family Protopteridae; genus Protopterus; species Protopterus annectens. Next base: position 1,283,012,084 of record NC_056726.1, on the reverse strand, counting down.
ATTAGTATTGTTTCAATCTTTGAAGTTAGCCATTCAAGGACTGACCTAATGAGGGCTGCGTAAACAGGGACAATGACATCTCTAGGTCTAGACACAATCCCTTTGTTTACAAGCTGTGCAGTATAGAAGAACTTTCTTACAATAGACACATGTTGGTCAAAAGATAGATCACTGCCCACATAAGTTCCCACAAAACTTGGTCAACTCTTAGGGGAGTATTCTCACTGTGGTAGTTTCCTGGGATAGATGACTTCCCAAAGGTTTCAATAATGCATTTTTGGCATTTAGTTTCAGACCATAATTTTAACACCAATTATTTATTTGAGACAAACTTTACAGCTTGACTAAGTCATTTGGGGATTCAATGACTGCACCTAGTTTGCAGTCATCTGCAAACTTAGTCAGCCAGAGGCCTTTGGTACTGGTTTTTATGTACTTCAGAAAAATAGAGGCTGAACAGCAGAGGTCCCAGCACAGGATCCTGGGATACTTGGTGACTGACTTCTCTGTGGATTATTCCACTGTGCCATAGTGGGGAATTATATCAAAAGCTTTGGCCAGGTTGAATTATGCGATGTGTACCATTATGCCATTATTCACCACTTTGGTGACTTTCAAAAAAAAAAAAACAACCAGGTTGAGTATGAATGACCTGCCCTTGACAAATGGAAACTGAGATGGGTCTAGTGTTTGGAGGTGCCCAATGTCCTGATTGATTAATTCCATAATACGTCTTTCCATGGCTTTGCATACGATGCTGGTCAGACTTATGTCTGTGGAAGTTCTTCCCATATGCAGATGAATTACTGTAGCTTTTCTCCATTCACTTGGTTAAAAACCTGTACGGAAACTGAGAATGAACACCACAAAGGGTATGGCTAAATTGTGCTTTATGCTATTTAAGATGCACCCAGGGATATTGTCAGGACCCATTAATCCAGTATTTTTGGATTATGAGGAGCCCACCCTAGAAGATGTAAAGAATAGCACAAAGGCAAATGAAGTCAGGGAAAGTAGCAGGCTCACATGAGGTCACAGCTGATATGACAAAGATGCAGGGTAAGACAGGGGAGAAATCTCTCTTGATGGTATGGATAAGCAGTATGGAGAGAAAGTCTTATCCCAGATGACTGGAGAATAAGCAAACTCGTAAAATACAGTGGACATCCACACACAACTGTGGGCAGTACAGAGGCATCAAACTCTTGTCACACTGCAAGAACGTACTGGAGTGGGTGACTGTAAGATGGGAGATGAGCAGTTCGGATTCAGCTCAGGATGCAGCACAACTGACCCAATGTTTGCAGTAAGACAGATAGTTGAGAAGAAGCTAGAGATGAGGAGAGAGACCAACTGAGCATTCTTAGACATACAGAAAGCATAATGACATGGTCCCAAGAAAGCTGATCTGGGCAGGATTGCAGTGGTTTAAAGTCCTAGAAGTATTGGTAGAATTAGTGCAGGCTATGGACAAGGACACAATGGCTGAAGTACAAATAGTGTTTGGTCTCACAGAAGGGTTCCCAGTGGGTGTGGGTGTGCACCAGAGCCCACTGCTGCTCAAATTGGTGATGGACTACATTAGCAAATAGGTCGGAAGGGACAGATCAACAAAGGTGCTGTATTGCAGATGATGTGGCATTACAGGCAGACTTTGAGCAAGAACATCAGCAAAGTACAGGGGAATGGAATGCCAAACTGAAGGCACATGGGATGAAACTAAGTAGTAGGATAAGATAGTGGTAACTGCAGCAAATTGGAAAATCAGAAGAAGCTGAGAAATGAGATAGAACAGAAGATAGTTGAACAAGTCAATAGCGTCAAGCATCTGGAAAGGGTGGTTAAGAAGAAGGGAAGTCTGAATGAAGAGGTCAAAGCTAGAGTCAGAGGGGCTGCAGCCAACTGGCAGAGTCTCAGGTATAATGAATGACAGAAGAATGCTGAAGAAGCTGAAAAGTAAAGTATACAAGACAGTGTTGTGACCAGTACTACTGTATGGTACAGAAACCTAGGCAGTAAAGGCAGAGCAGATGAAGAAGCTAGTCATGACGGAAATGAAGAGCCTGAGAAGGGTGGTAGTATATACACTGTGGGACAGACAAAGAAATGAGGACATAAGAGCAGAAGCCAAAGTAACTTCAATCGCAGACAAGATCAAACAGAACAGATTACGGTGGTTCGGACATGTGCAGAAAAGCAGAAGATAACTTGGTGAAGATTTTGACAGGAAGTAGGTAAGAGGAAACAAGGATGTCCAGCAAAGAGGTGGATGGATTGTGTACGAGAAGATCTGTGACAGTCAGGCATGAGTGTCGAAGAAGGCAGAAGTGTGGCACTGAATCGAAAGAGATGGTGGCAGTTAACACAATACCCCGACCTAAAGAAGAAAATGGGAAAAAGGGGGGTTGATGATGTCGATGACAATAGCACTTTTAGGACTTGGTCTTGTGTGAAAGCTAGAGGTGAACCAATTTCAGGTATGTGTGGAGGGACAGACAGAGGAGAGAGAGGGATAAAGTTAGAGGTAAATTTATCGATCAGTAGGTCAGTTATATCTTTAACCTGTAGGTAACATTGTTCACAATCAGCTCAGTGCATTGCTGCATTGTGCTTTTGAGATTATGAACAGAACTAAAAACTGCCTTGTGATCATCTTTGGCCTGTGTAGCTATTTTAGCCTCAAACTTGGCTCTGGTGGATTTTACTATGCTCATTTTACTTCAGCGACAAGGGGTCTAATATTCTGGGAATTACTCTTACCTTTAGTCAAACGTCTTTTCATTTTGTTATAAAGCTTGTTGATATTATGGTTCCACCATATGGGACTGTTTCTGGGGTTTGCACTGCACTTGATCCTACGGGGTACAGCTGCATCTATGCAGCTGTTTACATGCTGGTATAGTGTGGTGGTGGTGCACATTTCTGCATATTCAGTTGGGTTAACTGGGTTGGGGGGGATTTAAAGCTGGTCAATGTATCACTTAGGAGTAGATAGTTTATTTTAAATATCTTTTTTACATGCTTTGTGTATTCTTAGTTTGACTACAATCAGTAAATCTGATAGTATTCTGCAGTTTCGTCATGGTAGTATTTCTCTCTCTCTATTGACTTCTTTTTGCTGTCAATTTTCAGACATTAGTAACTACAGCTGAGGTAAGCACTCTGTATTTCAACAGACTTTTCCATTAATTACGGAGATGTGAAAAAACAATGTCCTTGCAAAACAGTATTCCTACATTCCAAAACTGTGAGGGGTCAGTTTCAGTAGCACCTGCCACTGCTCTATTACTGTTTGGATAGTTCTCTGTACCTGGTAGTCTGACTGCAGACAAAATTGACTAGATAAACACAATATGTCCAAATTCCTATTTATATACAACTCTTTCGGATTTTTGCAAAGTGGACCCTGTCACAAATGACATCAGGTAGCCACATTCTCAAGAACATAGACTTTACTGGATCACACTTGGAATAATACTCCACACAAAACACGTCATCCTTTTGGAGAATCCGAACATGAAACAGATGGCTGAATACAAGTACTATTACAGTCTGACGCGGTTATTCTATTATTGGCTTGCTGTTATTACTTATCTGCCTTTCCTGTCTAAACTTTTTACAGACATTCTTATTCATTACATAAATGCTCACAATTTAAATAGTATTCTTATTATGTAGTCCTCCTTTGTTGCTTCTCTCTCTCTATGCCAGCACAGAAATAGTGTTTCCAGCTGACAATTATTTTGTTATGTCAGTACCTCCTTATCTCTTGGACTGTTTTAGTATTTCCTTTCCGTACCTTACTATATGACTAGTACAGAATCCTGCATTTCTTGTACATCTCACCACTTGCAATGTGCAGTGGAGTTTCCCTTGCAAAGCCATGCTACATTCTAAATAACAAAACTGGACAAGAATGCAGCTTATAAGAACACTACTTTGTTTTTAACTGTTCTTTCTGAAACAGCTAGCATGTGGAGCACTTGCTCAGTGGAGTTTTTGCAATGATCCCTACCTGCTTGTTTTTGCTTTCTGATTAATATGGAAGTTTGTAATTTTTCTGTAGGAATCTGTTTCTCATGTAAAGGTTACACATGAGCATGGAATTGAAGTCTGACAGTTACTATTGTAAAGTGGAATATTCTAAGCAGAATTACTTATTTCCCCAAGCAGCAGACCATTCAGTTTTTACAGTTGGTGTTTGTTGTACCTTTGCACTGCATATTTGGTAGTGCCTTGAAAGCAACTCCTCTACATTTTCTTTGTATTTAATCTAGTCCTTACTATGTAATGTGTTCAGTTTTGTAATGTGGTTTGCATAATAAGTTGATTTTAATTTGGGCAATACATACTTACATATATGCCAAGTAAGTGCAGTATTTACTTATTATATCCATAGTCAGTATTATTTAACTCACCCAAGTGCAATATTAGACAAATACCTCCGGCATTTCAATCTTTAGTGCGTTTTGTTTAACTATAAATAGGGTAGTAAATTTAACTCAGGGTATTCTTTTTGCATATGAGTGTTGGTAAATGTTTCTGGTCTTTCTTGCGTGTATTGGGAGTAGTAATGTATTTGTTAGTTATGTTTATTTCTCTTCTTGTATGTGTTGTTTCACTTTCCTTTGTAATCTCAAGAATTGAGCTGATGTACAAAATTTTGTTTAGGTTACACGTGTAGTTCTAAATGACAATAAAGTTTACTTTGACTAATAAGCACTCAAATAAAAAGGCAGTTTAAAGCACTAAAAAACTTTCTTTGTCCAGGAAGGGAGGCAGTAGCTGTGAAGAAAAAAAAAAAAAAAGGCTAGGAAAGTTAAAACAAGCATAACTGTTTACACAAGGCCAGGTATACACATCCAGAACCCGGCAATACATTAAGAAAGGGTGGTGGCAGAGGAAGGGTATAGCTAATGCAACAGTGATATATCCCTACACCTACTGTTAATGTAAGTCTCTTAAACTGTACTATGTTCACAATTAGATCACTATTGCAGTAACCTAAGCTATTTGGGTAGATTACCATACCTCAAAGACAACGAGGAGGAAGAAGCTTAAGAAACTAGGACCCCTGGAGAATGGTCTTAGCAAAGCCTATTCTGGACCTGAGAAAGGAATCTAGTTTGTAATACCTCATGAAAGCAAGCACAGAGGACCAAGCTGCTACCTCTGGAATACATAAGAGAGTCCCACTCCACTCCAGAATGCCACAGACGAAGCCAAAAACCTGGTGGAGTGGACAGAAACAAGCCTGGATATGACTTGTTATCTTGAGCATAACAAAAAGAAACAGCACGAGACAACCATCGGGAAACTGTCTGCTTTGATACTGGTTATCCTTATTTCTTACCTTCACAGCAAACAAACAGCTGTCTGCCTTTTCTGAAAGATTTACTTTTGTCCAAGTAGTATCAGAGCTGCCTGCAAACATCTAATTCTTTCTCCCTTGATTTTGGGAAGAATACAGGCAGATTAATAGACTGGCTCAAGGTAAACACAAACCACTTCAGGCAAAAGAGGAGGACGTGGTCTCAAAGAAACCACATCCTTGGGAAAAATAAGATAGGACTGACTCACTGTAAGAGCTTGTAACCCAGACATGTTCTTGCAGAAGTCAGAGCAATGAGCAAATTCAGCAAATACAACAAAGACCACAATCCCAATATGATCCCAATATGACAAGTTTATTTCTCTTTCTGACGTCTCTGCATACACTGCCTTCTTGGAGTACACAGTTCCTTCACATCAAACACGTCAAGAAGTGATAATTTTCGGATAGAATAGGGGCAAGGGGTGGGGTTGAATAAGGGAAGAGGAGATGTAGTAGTAATGAGAGAATGAATATAGGAGCAACCTTGTGAATGTGTCGGTTTGAGATGAAGGTAGGAAAGGTGGAACATAGGAGAAGTATGATGTGGCATAACATAGGGGAATTAGGAATACAAGGAGAAAGCAGGGGGCCTGGAGGGTGTGGAGAATAAAGGGAAGCATCATGGGACACAGGTAGTTTAATGTGTATAGTTTGAGGGGATGAAGCAGGTGAGAAATAAGAGGGGATGGTGACAGCTGAAGTTTAACTGAAATTAAAAAGAACCAGGGTAGGGGAGTTTAAAAAGGTGGAAGCAGAGAGAGTGTAAATGTGTTTACATAGAAGGAAGAGAGAAGGAGTTGTGTAGAGGGAAAAGCTTTAATTGGGTAATTAGGTAGGGTGTGTAGGGGCGGGTGTAAATTTGGAGGAGATTCTATTAGGTAGTTGGGAATTAGTGGGTGGAGAAAGGGTGGAATAAATGTATAGGTGCTGGGGGACGGGTGGGAATTGGGGGCAGGGTAGGGAAGCAGAGTGAGCCCACAGGGCGAACGGAGCGGGTAGAGCCAAGGAGGAGGAGAAAGTGTATCAGTGAAGGTGAGAAGAGATCTGTGGTAAGGAGACTACAGTAAAGGCACTCAGTATTAGAGTTGAAGGAAGCAGATGTTTCACAAGAGCTAGGGGCTATAGAGGGCAGAGAAAGTGTAAAAGAGTGATTAACTAAATCTGGCGCTGAGAACAGGGCAGAGTTACGTTAAGGTAGTGTAGGCATACATAGGGGTGTAGAAAGAAGCAGGAAATGATGCCACCTAGTGGCCAGACTGTGTAATTATAAAGGTAGGCCTCAGACACAGGGGAAATGGGGAAGAGACCAGAAAGGTAGAGAGGGAGGATTGCAACTAGGGTAGACTGCTAGCTTTTGCTCACCGGGTTGCTGTACTAAAGGGCAATTTTAATTTACAGTTTAGTTTATAATAGGGTACATACACTTAATATTAATTCCTGGGGAGGCAAGGATGAGTATAGAAGCACAGCAGGAGTTCTTATACGCTGTCCATTCAAGGGCGGGAAGCCAGGGATTCCAAGCAGAGAATTGGGAGGTACCTAGGGTAGTAGTGATTCAGCAAGGATACACTGTAAGGAAAAGGAATACAAAGAGCAGGTTTACACCTAGAAAACAAAAAGGAATACAAAGAGCAGGTTTACACTAGAAAACAAAACTACAGTAGCAAAAGTAAGGGATTAAATAAATAACTGCTGTCTACCCTTTTCATGTAAAATAAATACATAATTTACATTAAGAACTGAACAGTGATTTTTCAATGTTTTAATATTTCACAGAGAAGCACATAAGCAGACTAGCAGACCAGCACATTAAGTGAAAAAAAAGATCCGTTTGACAATAAGGTTCTTGTCTTCCAAGATAGCAACTAGACTGCCAGAAGCAAACCACTGCTGGTGGCTAAACTTGTAAGAAGACTTTTGTTTTTGTATTGTGAACAGAGTGAATATGCTTCCTTCATGGTTTGTTGCAGCTTAAGGATCTACAGTTATAAGGATTTTCATCCAAGTCCTAAGCATTTCTACAACTGCATTTCTGTTGTGAAGTTAAACCCTTAGAAAACCAAAAGTTTTTTTTGAAACATCTACCAAAGATAAAAGATCATCATCACAGATTTTTTGTCACACAAATCTAAGTCAGAAATTAATACTTCATCTAGATGATTTGAGAGAAGCTCCTTCTGTACATACAGCAACTTGTGCTATTTAGAAAATGCCTAGGCAATTTACAACTATTAATTTAAACACTGCTGGAAATATAAGAAAGTAAAACAAATAAAAAAATATGCTTCTGGATACAAAGACTAACGCCTCACTCCTCCATCAACCAAAAATCAAAACAAATTATATACCGAGGGCAAAAGAGTAACTGATCTTGAAGCCAGAAATTACAGAAATAATGCACTTTTCCCATGGGCTACATGGAAAACTGATTCTTCTAATCTGCTTGAAATTAATTTAAATGGAATAGTACGTCATAAAAAAAGCCTCCAAGGTAAGGTCTTTGTGGTGCTTGAAAAAGTACAGCAAGTGTTATAAGCAACTTCAGCCTCAGACTCCCCAAAACTGATCTATATTAAACTTACAAACTACTAGATATTATGCAATACTTCAGATTTGCAAAGAAAAAAAAAACAAATGTGACTTTACAATGAATGGTTAAAATTAAAGATTTTCTTAGGACAGCCCTTGAAATATAACCATACTAGAAGAAATGTTTTTTCCATATTCTCAGTTCCTTATAAATAAAGGCACATAATTCCAAACGGTTTCCCTTAGAACAACTGCACATCAGTTCAACAATAATGGGGAGGCTAAATTGTTTTCAAAAAATGGTTTACATGCAAACAAGTACGGTCCTACTTTTCTACAGATTATTTTTTAATCTTTTTTTTTTCTACTTATGACACTTCACCCTCCCAAGTCTCTGCGAGTATAGCATTTGTGCTGTAAATTGCTTTTTCCACGTGGGATCATTTTGCCGTTTAAAAACTTTTTATATTCCTGCACTTCCTTGAAAATCTCCCAAACTCCATTCTTTAAATATCCCTGCTCTGTAATGGACAGCCACACAATTTTACCATTGTAGTTATGCAAGCTTTCTTTTCTTTTACAATAATATTTAGACTACCAGTACAGACCAACTTAAACAAAAACAAACTCCAACTTTGAGTTATATTTTTATAATCTCAGTCATTTAGATTTTCAAAAGGTTGATTCGTTTTCCACTAAATGCAACTTCCATTTTAATTTGCAATATCTGTCGATGTATTAATAAACTCCCCCTTTATAGGAGTGCTTTCCTTTCGTAAAGCTGCTTTGGAATTTATGGTTTAGCAGTCATTTCAGAATTATAGCTTTAAAGATTAAAAAGATAACAACAAAGTTGATCCTTCAGTTTGTTGCTGTGCACATCCAGGCCTTAAGATTTAAGACCTAAACAAATAACAATAAACAAAGAAGTTTCACTCCAGAGATAGGTTCTTAACTCTACCTATTTCAAGCCTATGAAATAAGATGCCACTATGGGTCAAACAAAGTATTACCAATTCCACCTGGCACTTGGCAGTTTGTGAGCAGGTTGCGAGCTACTGTAGCCCAAGCGATACAGGGTTCAATTCCCTCAGGTCCTCATCTGCCTACTGTGTCACCTTGAGCAAGTCACTTAACCAGACATTGCTCCTGAAAAGGGACTGTCTCTCCAGTGGGCCTACTTGGTTAACAAATGGGTATTACTATTATTTTTATTTGTTGCTTTTCTTTCAGCTTTTCCTGGTTAGGGGTCGCCACAGCGGAACTCCGGTCCGCTAATGATTGACAGTTGATTTTTATGGTGCCGAAGTGCCAGCCCGACACCCAAACTTCAATGAAGTTACGCCCATTCACGCATGTCTTTCGAACACCACTCGACCGCAGGGAGGACATGCAGACTCCACACAGAAGGTGCTCCAGCCGAGAATCGAACGGGAGAACCTCTTGCTGTGAGGCGACAACACTACCGCTGCACCACCACGGCTCTATTACTATTATTTTTAAAATAATAGTAATATTATTATTAATAAATTTTAAGGCTATTCTTAACTGCTGGACAGTGATATACCAATTGTGAGCATCCCTTCTCAAGTTTGTATATATCACTGCCCAGTAGTTAAGAATAGCATTAAAGTTAATTAATAATAATATAATAATATTACTATCATTCTTATTATTATATTATTATTAATTAACTTTAAGGCTATTCTTACCTACTGGACAGTGATACACAAACTTAAGCAGGGATGCTCATGATGACGACTCCTGTGCAAGTTGGGAAGTGACCACTGTTAATAACGTCTTTGAAGAGAGTGGTAATAACTAAGTGCATACATACAGGTTCCATAAATGGCTGGGTATCTTATGGTGCCTGTAAAATCTCTTGCATAGCACTGTTCCTAGCTGCATAAATAACAGTATCTTCTAGCTGCAACTTTGAAATTCAGAATTCCAACACTGTATTATTTCTGTCAGTGTTCTGAAAGTTTTTACAAAGTTTCTGCATATTAAGGCTGCACATTTCAACAAAAACAAGTTGAATAATTAAACCTCTTTACTCTCCCTTCTTCCCTCACTTCCTTATTTCAATTTCTCTCCCCTTATCTCTAAATATTCCATAACCCTGTTTTTAATCTCTCTTCGTATAGCAATTTCTTTTTGTGCTATGCTAACTTACTTCTAATTTCTGTATAAAATGATTAAATCACTGCCATACACTTATGTTTTTCACATTATGTGCAATTTGATATAATTATTTAAACAGAACTGTTTTTGTATTATTTTTGAAGACTACAAAATTACTGTTCTTAAAATATTTTTTGTAATACTTTGGAAGCTTTTTCCTTGAGCCTCCACTGAAAATAGGCACTTAACAGTCAGACTTTACCGGTAATCAAATGTCAATAAATAAATGGATGAATAAATAAAAATTTCAACCATAGGCACACTGAGCATGTACAGATCACATTTTTTAAACATGAACACCCTCATTTTTTTATTTACACAAGCTTGACATTAACACTATCAAACACCAAGGAATTCAGTCTTTTACATTAAAATGAATAGAATTACCAAACTTAACATTTATTTTTTCAAATGCACTACAAGTGTCTTATTAACCCTTATTGCACTACTTATCTATAGTGAATGATAACTTTAAGATGCTGCACAGGATTTGGAAACTCCCACAACCTTGATTCATTTTAGTAGTACCACAAATGGCCAGGAGGAAAAAAAACAGCATTTCATGTTAACTCCTGCCACATTTTCCAGCTTACCTTCCATAGCACCTTCTTGGCTTCAGCTGTCTTTTTTAATAAGTTGCTAAGTAATAATTAGCAGGCAACTTATTTGCAAACATTTGAGATACTCACTATACTTGGACTCCCCTCACTGTTTTAAGGCACCCTTTCTAGTTATCAATGTACTGCTTTTCATCCTCTTTGTGAGTACACATTCTAGACGCACAGTCTCCTTTTTGGCCATACCTCTCAACTGTCCAGAAGTTTGTCGAATGCTCAGATTTTTGCCTCATATTTTTGGTCTGTTCCTCATAAAGCTTGTGGTTTTCTGGCAAATTACTGATAATTGAAGTCACTAATTAAAGGAAAACCATACCCACAGACTCAAAAAACATATTTATTTCATCACAGCTTGGTGTTTATTACATTTTAACACTACTCTGGGACTATTTACAGGTTTTTAAATATTTTTATATGGAATTTCTGAGTCTGACCACAAGGGGTCTGGCATCTTGAAGTAATTCTGATAGTTTAGTCTGCCTCTAGGTATCCCACAGTGCAGTGCTTGTCTGTAAAAAATTACATCACACAGTCCTCTTTCTTCCTAAACCTCCTGTCACTGCATTGATTTTACATGCATACACTGCTGTCTTTCATTCAGTTAGTTTTAAGTAACATTTCATGCCACTCAATGACTACTTAAAACACAAACAGTGTAAATGCCACAGAACAGACTTTCAAAGTGCTTTTTACTGCTGCTTCTTTTTATAATGGCTAAACTGCAGTCTTTTGTGAAGCCTGAATTGTACTACTTTGACTCATCTCCCCATCCCCTTCACACCTAACTTCAATAGCTGTCAAAGTGCTAAAGGTAATTTGAGCTGTTACCTGCTGTGTTTGACAGCTCACAGAAGGAGACTTGGCTCATGTACCGTTTTCCTTGTTCCAGCCTTTACTTTCTGTATGGGTATGGGGAAGGACCAGGGAGCTGTGACATCACAGCATGGGTGGGTTTTCAGGACTGTAGTGATGATGTCAGTTTGGGGAGGTAAATAGCCAGAAATGCTATTTCAATGTTAGAAGTCTAAACCTCAAAATGCACTCTCGCGAGGCACTCCTAAAAATGGAGAACATTGATATATGTGCAGTAACTGAGACCTAGTTCAAGGCTCCAGAGAGCACACCTGCAATACCAGGCTGCAACTCTTACCACACATTTCGACCAGTAAACCAAGACCGAAACAGTAAAGGTGGAGGAGTGTCCATATTCACCAAGGATATTCACACCTCCGGGCTAGCTGCCCAACACAATGCATCTGAAATTTTCCAGGTGCAACTAACACTAGGCAAGACTGCAATCCAAATTGTAGCTTGCTACAGATCCCCCACCATGCCCCAAGATTCTCACTACACCTTTCTAAACATACCGGAAAATATTAAGATACAACCAAACACCCTAATACTGGGTGATTTCAACTGCCCTGCCATTAACTGGGAAAACTACTCGGGTACCAACACCTTTTCCCAACGGTTCTTGGAATTCATAAATTTCAATGCCCTGGATCAACTAATCTATTGTCCCACCAGGGGCTCCAATATCCTAGACCTGGTCATTACCAACATTGGAGATAGATGCTCCATACCAGTGGTCACCCCCTCATTGGTCAGGTCTGACCATAAGCAAATCACCCTTGACATCCACATCCCACCCCAACCCCCCAGTAAGGAAACCTCCATAAAAACTTCTCCAAAGCCAACTTCATGCTACTCAAGTATGACACCCATGCAGACGGGAGCTGAAAGTTTAACTGCTGAATCTTACACTAAGGCATTGTGCGAGCACATCCACTTGTGCATGAATTGTGCCATCCCAAACAGAACCAAGACGCTCTCCTCCAAAAAAGGAAGCCATTCGGGTGGTCCCCTGCTACAACAAAAGAAAGAAACTGTTGCAGAAAAGAGGAAAATCCCAGGATGCAAAAAACTCCCTTACCAGCCTCAGTAAAAAGCTGAGATCCCTCATAAAATCCTCCAAAGCTAGTTATGAAAATAAAACTGACAAAGATTCCAAAGACAATAACAAGGCATTTTATACATGCTCAGATATGCTCTGAGCTACAACAGAATGGCATTAAATATACTGATCCCAAGGATATTGCCAATATACTGGCAGATCGATTTAGTGCCAACTTCACCCCCCTCTCACCCCCTAAAGGGCCCATCTCAATACCAAAAGATTGCCAAATTCCAGTAATCATGGCCACACAGGTAGAAACCACACTCTCCAAAGCTTAGAATACAGCATCCATAGGACCAGATGACATCCCGGGCTGTGTACTACATGAACTGCAAAATGAAATGACACCTCACCTAAGTGCCATGTTTAATCATAGCCTCACCTCAGGCTTTGTGCCCACTGAGTGGCGCACAGCTACAGTTATCCCACTCCACAAAGGGGGTCCAACCTGGATCCCGGGAACTACCGTCCCATCAGTCTGACGAGCCTGATCTGCAAGGGCATGGAATGTATTATCATGGAACTTATAAACAAAGACATTGGCAACCTTCAAACACTGGACCCCACCCAGTTTGGGTTCATGAAGGGCCGATCTGGTCTCCTGAACCTGACTGACTTCTTCGAATCAGGCTCCAGAGCCGTGGACGAGGGTAAGGCACACAGCCTATTTGGACCTCGCCAAGGCCTTCAACACCATCCCCCACTCTGGAATCATAGATGAACTTACTAAGTTGGGCATAAATCCCTATGTTACTTGATGGGTTGCCAACTGGCTTACTGACAGAACCCAGAGTGTAAAAGTAGCTGACTCCCAAATCCAGCTCCAGACAAGTGACAAGTGGAGTACCTCAGGGTTCAGTCCTGAGACCGCTCTTGTTTGGCATCTACTTCTCTGAAGTACAGGCCAACACTAAGGGACTCTGGCTAACAAAGTTCGCAGATGACTGCAAACTGGGAGCCATTACTGAATCCCCAAATGATGTGGATATTATACAAAAGGGCCTTACAGAAACAGGTGCTTGGTGCCAGAGCCATGGGCTCAAGCTTAATGCCAAGAAATGTATAGTTATCCCCTTTGAGAAAAAACATGTACCCATGAATTACCACATAGGTGGCAGTACACTAAACACCGAAAGTATGATGAGAGACTTAGGGACACAGGTGGAGAGTGGTCTCACCTTGGATAACCACATCGCCACAACAGTCAGGAAATCCTATGTGGCACACCTCATCACTAAGGGCCTTTCATCCAGAAAAAAGGAGGTCATTGTCCCACTGTACTCATCCCTCATTAGACCCATTACAGAGTACAACGCCCAGTTTGGTATGTACCTCACAAGACATCTGCAACAGCTAGAAAGGCCGCAGAAATACCTCACTAAAAGAATCACAGGCCTAAAGCAGATGCCCTATGCTGACAGTCTAAAAAAACTCCAGCTATACTCTGTGGCATATCGTCTACTCAGAGGCGATCTCTGCTTAACATACAAGGCCATGTCAAACCCTGAGCTGTTGGACATGCTCCACTTAAAGAAATCTCAATCCCTCAGAGCCACATGCTCCAGGGATCTAAACCTTGTCATCACAATGAACAAAACATGCTGGAGGGATAGGTCCCTTACCCAGAGACTCCCCATACTCTGGAACAGACTGCCCATACATGTCAAGCAGAGCACCTCCTGGGCCCTCTTCAAAAGGAACCTTGACGACTGGATGGGAGATAGGAAATTAAACCCGGGGATCATGTCAGTTGCCCTGCTAGACAGGGGTCCAGGGAAGTAAATATTGTGGGAAGAAATATCCAGGGAATTGTTAAGGCTAGGCTTGTATAGGTCCTAGGGCCGATAGCCTAGTACCAACATATGAACCTAAAACTACCGGTATTCAGTGGTCTTGATGACATCACTGAATCGGAAATTGCAGCAAACTTTTTCAGGGCGGGACAAAAGTTTTTTTGAAAGTGAAACCACCACACTACAGTAAGGTACTGTTCTAGTGGAGAGAAACAGTCAATTTAAAATATTTTAAACACTGTACTGTTTATTCACAGCAGGGACAGTAAATAGGGAGAAAAAAGACAGAAAAGTTGTGCATTTAATAACAGAATCCTATTGTTGTCTTTTAATGAAATACATTTGAATTTCAAACTTCACATCTTCCAGAAAATACATATCAACACAAAATAATGTAATTTTAGCAAATTTATGTTGTTAAGTACAATTTTTAAAACATGTCCCAGTTTTGGCGCCTTTGTCCCCCCATTATTTTAGGCTTGTCCAGATTTCTTGCACTAGGACGTTCAGAGGCATGCTCTTGGCTGACCTTTTGCAGACCAGTGGCATTCTAATCAAACTTAACTACTTACTGGTTTCATTTACTTTAACACTACCATTCCTTTTTTTGACAGTCCATCCTTACTTTTTTTCCATTTTTAATGAGAAACAACCATTTTTCATTTAATTTCTGCTTCCTACTTGCAATTCTGCATCTTCCCTTTTAATTCAGTTTATATACAAAACAGTAGCTTACATGTTGAAGATGTTATAGAGCCTTAAACTAAATACAGTGAACCTACCAACTCTACACATTTACTTCCCTCGGATAATCACTAAATGTATTTACATTGCAAAGATGCTCTAATCATTCATGTTATTTTGGTCTTTTATTAATTTATCTGTCATATTTTCTTTGTAATGCATTTCTTGGCCTTAGTGCCTTTTTCTTCCTCCAAATTGTTGTTGCGTCTTTCGGCTTTTCCCGGTTAGGGGTCGCCAGAGAAGAACTCCGGTCCGCTAATGATTGGCAGTTGATTTTTACGTGCAGAGTTGCCAGCCCTGACGCACAACCTTCAACGAAGGCACGCCCATTCACGCATGTCTCCATGAAGAAGACGCTCTAGCTGAGAATCGAACCGGACAGAGTCTTACTGTGAGGTGACAACGCTACCGCAGCACCACCACTGCGGATTTTACAGTCTCTAATTATTCTAATTGCAATGAGTTTACTTCATTTCTCTCTCAGAAATATTAACTACATCTTATGCAGTTGGGTGCAGAGTTTATTTTTTTAAGTTTAAAGTTAAACTACACAGTACTTGTATCCCTTTTCTGCATGAATGCTAACTGGATGTAGCAACTACCTATTCTTAGGTTCACAGATACTTAGTAGGCTACTGATCCGTGGGGGCTGTTAAGAACCCAAACCTTATATTCCCCACTGTAAATTTTAGTTCTTATTTTGCATACACATTAAAGCAAATATAAGCCAAATAGGGATATGTTGGGACATTTACATATTCCCCTATCCATAAAGGACTGGGGTATTCAAGGGGGGTGGGGATTTGGAGTTACTCACCCATTATGTCCAAATTACATCTGAATAGAGTAAAGGAAGTACTTTGTTTTATATGAGGTGGAAGACAGTTTCATAGAAGTGGAATTCTCTGTGATACAAATCTATCCCTCCATGTTCTATTTATTTTACAAAAAAAGACTTTGATCCCTTGAAAGAGCATTTATGATGCAAACGGACTTCAAATGTGTTATAGGTCTGATACATCAAGCTCTTTATGGAAGGTTGAGATTGCCTATTAAATTGCCTGCATGCATTTTTTTATGTAAATATAAACACACACACACACACACTTGTTTCCAATGAGAATAAATCTGAGAAATAAATGTCAAATTAAGAAGCGGGCTCATATCACAGTTCCCCTTTAACGATGACCTCCACAAGCTATGTAGCTGAAGCTTGGCCCCATGGAAGACCCTGGTAACTTACAATATATCAGTGATACTAGAATTACCTATAAAGCCAAGGAGTACATTATTAACAAATTAACAAGGGCTTGTGGGTCACCTACATCATTGTATTCATCAGTTTGCATTTCATAAAGGCAGGTCATGTCTACTTAACCAAGCAGATTTTTCTGATAAGGTCACCAAAGCTTAAGGCTAGGGCTATACTGCCTTCCTTAACCTTATCAAGGCACGATACCATTCTCCAGTTGGGTATTTCTGGCAAACTCTCAAGTCTCCATGCTAACTCTTACATTGTCCACTAGACAGCTTAATGAGAGAACTCACTTGTAAAGGAAGGAGGCAAGCAGTATTCCAAAATGCTCAGTCTGGGGTCCACTCTTGTTTGACATTTACATCTCAGAAGGGAAACCAGGCACCCAGGATCACTAGTAACCACCTCTCAGGATGGTTGCAAATATTTTCTGCATATTTTAGGTTAAGTGGGACCAAAGTTATGCAAATAAAAAAAAAAAAAAAACACTCCATATTCTCTTGCAGGGACTTTATCATATAATAAAAACTGGTATGTCAGTCATAGGCCAAGAAGTGCAACATACATACTTTCGGTATACTCCTAGCCTCCTCCCTCATTTCACATTGCTCATGGCTTCCATTAAAGCACACGAGAGACCTGGGTACATATGAAAAGAGCTTTCTTTTGACCATCATGTCTCTTTGTGGCTAGAAGTGTTTCTACCTTGCACAACTAATCTTTTGGTGTATTCCATTTAGGACACAGTATGCCCCTGTCTACCTACAGTCCTCCTATATTAGACCAGTCATTAAATACAATGGCCCTTTTGGAAATGTACCTTCCTAAACACCTTATTCAACCTGAAAAGTCTCAGATTCCTAACCTAAAGATCTTCAATTTAAGTCCCTTAAAATACCCCAAGAACATTACATCAAACTGGAAATCCAAAGCTTCTCCAACTTTTAAGCAATTCATGAATATGGTGTCAGCAGTATCGCAATTGGAAATGAACACTATTAAAGGAAGAACTGAAAGAACTACATCATTATATATAGCATGGCAAAAAGTAACTGAAATACTGGAGAGTAATGAGTGTAGCAGATTATAATCAGGAAACAACTGTATAGAAAGTCAATTATATGCCAACAATAGACACCCTTGTAAATACTTTATTTTGGTTTTAATGTTTGATATCTGTTTAGAGGTTTTAGCCAACCTTTTTAAATAATTTGTAAATACTTCACTGTCATAAATAACCTGCATTCATGTTTTTTGTTTTTGGAAATTAATAAAAATATTTACAAAAAAAAAAAATACCCCAACAAATTACAATCCATCTCTCCATTCCATATCATACAGACTATGAAGAGGGGACCTACGCTTAGCTTATCAAGCATTAAAAGACTGCATTTTTTGGCCTTCCCAATCTTCATAGAACCTACAATCTAAAATCAAACAACTTTAATGCTTATATCTCCACTGTAAGTTTATTAATGCCTGCGAGTTTGACACTTTTTTTCCCAATGCATTCCCTACCTTTGAAATAGGGTCCCTCTACACAGCAATACACTGACCTGACAACTTTCAAAGCCAAGCTATGAATTTATACTGTTAAATGCAAATTCATATAGCTAGTGTTAATACCAATGATCTTCCAGCCACAGAAAAGTGGTCAACCCTTACTACCACGTGAGCAAGGTCACTAAAAGCTTTACACCAGCTCCAACAGCTCCAACTATAAGCTGACTACAAATCTCAGAAAACATAAAATACATTCTTAAAAAGGCAAGTAAAGAGGGACTTAAAATTAAGTAGAATAAGCAGATATAATCAATAACCAGCAAATACCTTCCAGTTGGTAATTAAGATCAGAGTAATTTAAGCTAAATCAGAAAAATACCATTGGAATGGTAATCAATACTTGAGTAATTCAGGTTGGGTCAGAATGTCTTGGTGCCTTCAGACAGGCAGTTCTCCAAACCAGCCACCAAGCAATAGTGCAAAAAAGCTAGGTATAAAGCATCCTCAATTAGGAAATTCTAAAGTCTTCAAGAATAAGCACAATGCTCCAGTAGGCTACCCTATTGCCACCCGTCATTTCGAAGGCTGGCGGTAGTCAAGAGCCAATGCTACTACTTTTTTTTTTTCTTTTTTCCTTGGTTCACTTTCTGGACTTGGATATAAAAGGTTCTTAGACATGCAGATAAGATCACTTGTTATTCTTACGAGCTTCTGTGCATGACAACCACTCTGGACATCCTGATGTGCTCCAAGATGTAGCTAGAACCACTTACTACCCTGGATTTGCTCGAACATAGAACAATCAAGCAGCTCTTTCTCACCCAAACTTTACTGTAAGACAGAGAGGAAGAACTGCAATATACTATGTGACCTTTCCCCACCCCAGCCAGCCCTGGTCAACAGATGCACATTCAGGCACCTTCTCCTTTGAACAGGATGTAAACTTCAAGTCAAAGAGGTAATACAGTAAAAACAGCTCTACCCCCAACAGTTACGCAATTCCCCAATAATAGCACTTTTACTGGTAACACAAAAGTGGAGCCAGTTACAAATGAGACATTTCTCTCTCTTTCATTTCCCTGCTATAAAAACACCATTTTGCATGCCGGTTAGCTAGGGTTAAAGTATGCCCGGCTCCACAAAGTCTGCTCTTCAATTTTTTCCTTGGAACTAGACAAACTTTCAACTTAAGCACTCAAACCATTCATTTCACCATCCAGCACTTGCTCAAAACACATAGCAAGCACTAATTAACCCTAGCACTAGACCCCCTATACTGTCCACAAGGACAAGGCTCTTTATTCGTCCCTACCAGCTAATCACTAAAACAGGTCACTTTACCTATTCAGGCATGTCCAAAGGGCAGTTTCAGGTGTACTCTCCAGTCCAGCTGGTGAATCTAGGCATTTTGAGGCAATGTTACAACTGCCTCATGTACACAGAAAACCCTCTCCTCCTACCACCAAATGCTAATATATGCGAGAGATGCAATTATACAGCCAAACTGGAGGCAAAGCTCTCTCAACTCAAGACTGGAACTGACAGTCAAGAGGAGAAGGAAAATACTTGCAACACACCACCAGTCTCGCATAGACCTACTAAACCAACACCGGCAAATAATACACCAAAACATACTCGGAGGCTCTAAATAAAAATCTGCAAAAGCAACAGAGACCTCCAAAGCAGACACCCAAGCAACCTCCACATCCCATCACAAACCATGAAACACATACTTCACATAATCAGTGTGCCATGCAATCACAGTCCTTAAGGCAAAATAACATACCCAACACACTAGTAATAGGCGACTCTATAGTCAGGCACACTGATGTCCCACTAAGTAGGCTGGACAAGGAGAAGGTTACAGTTAGCTGCCTGTCGGGCGCCAGGATCCACCACATAACACAAGCACTCAGGTCACTCCAGAACAAGTACAAATACGACTCTGTCATTGTCCATGTTGGTGTGAATGGCCTGAGATGTACCTTCCTGGACTACATGAAGAGACATGGAAGAGCTCTCTGATCACGTATCCCAGGCCGGTATGACCCTGACCCTGAGAGAATCCTGCCCTCACCAAGAATGATGCCACAGTATAAAGAAAAAATTATCAATTTCAACAATTGGCTAAGTTTCTGGTGTCATTCAAAGGGGATCCAGTATCTGTCCACCTGGGATAACATGCTCAATAAGCCACATTGCTCCGCAAGAGATGGCTTGCGCCTGTCACCCTTAGGCTTTCGAATACTGGCCAAGGCTTTTGCCGCCCCCCCATAGTGCCTTTTTTAGGCAAGGTTCAAAAGACAAACCCACTACCATAAATAGCACAAGTAACCAAAAACAAAGGGTAATGCTATTCAATGCCAGAAGGCTAAACCTCAAAATACATGCACTCGAGGCACTTCTCAGTATGAAGAACATCGATATCTGTGAAGTAACAGAAACCTGGTTTAAGGCTCCAGAGAGCACCCCAGCACTACCAGGCTATAACTCATACCATACTTTTCGGCCACAGAACCCGAACCGAAACACAAAATGTGGGGGGGTGTCCATATTCATCAAGGATACCCACATCTCCAGGTTAGTAGCACAACAAAATGCCTCAGAGATCATCCATGTGCAACTAACAATGGGAAAAATTGCAATGCAAATTGTAGCTTGCTACAGATCACCCACGATGACCCTGTACCCCCATTCCGCATTTCTGGAGACATTGGAAAATATGAAGGTCCTACCAAATGCCCTAATACTGGGTGATTTCAATTACCCAAACATTAACTGAGAGTACTAACTCCCTTGCCTAACGCTTCTTAGAATTTATAAACTCGAACGCCCTGGATCAACTGATCAACAACCCCACCAGAGGTGACAACATTTTGGACCTGGTCATCACCAACATGGGCGACCGGTGTTCTACACCGGAGGTCAAACCTTCGCTGGTTAGATCAGACTATAGACTAACCACTCTGGATATCCACATTCCGCCCCCACCCCCAATCAAGGAAACCACTGTGAAAAACTTTTCAAAAACAAACTTCGCCTTAAACAAGACCGAGGTGGAAAGGTTCACAGCCTCCATGCTAAAGGACAATGCTGTCCAAGTTGCTGAATCCCTTACAGAGGCACTCTATGAGCACCTGCAAGAATGCATGGATCGTGCTATCCCAAGCAAAACCAAGACTCACTCCCCCAAGAAAAGGAAACCAGTCTGGTGGACCCCTGCCATAAACAAGCTACACAAAAGAAGGAGGAAACTAGTGTAGAAAAGAGTAAAATCCCAAGAAAGAAAGACATCCCTGATCAGTATCAGCAGGAAACTACGATCCTTCATAAAATCATCCAAGGCTAGCTTTGAAAGAAAAATTGCCAAGGACTCCAAAGATATGTCAAGAACTTAAGTGGAAACTCTCAGATCTGCTCTGAGTTACTGCAGAATGGCACAAAATACACTGAACCGACTGATATTGCCAACATTCTGGCCGACAGGTTTAGTGCAAACTTCTCCTCCCTCTCACCACCTAAAGGGCCCATAACCATACCAGAAGAATGTAGTGCCCTGGCAATTACTAACACACAGGTTAAAACACCCATATCCAAAGCCAAAAATACAGCTTCAGTGGGACCAGACGGTGTCCCAGGCTGTATCTTACACGAGCTCCAAAATGAACTAACCCCTCACTTAAACACACTGTTCAAACTCAACCACTCTACAGGCTACGTACCCATAGAGTGGCGCACAGCAACAGTTATCCCGCTCCCCAAAGTTGGAGCCACAACAGACCCTGGGAACTATCGCCCTAGAAGCCTGACTAGCCTGGTCTGCAAGGCTATGGAGCGCATCATCATGGAATTCATTAACAGAGACATCGTGAACCTTCAAACATTGGACCCTACCCAGCTTGGCTTTGTTAAGGGCAGATCATGCCTCCTAAACCTGGTGGATGTCTTTGAAACAGTTACCAAGGCTTTAGACTACGCAAAGGAGGTCCACACAGCCTACCTAGACCTCGCTAAGGCTTTCGACACCATTCCCCATTCTGATATTATAGACAAGCTCACCAGCCTGAACATAAACCCCTACGTCACGAGATGGGTTGCCAATTGGCTCACGGATAGTACCCACACGGTGAGAGTTGCAGGGCTCTAGGTCCAACTCTAAACCAGTTACAAGTGTCATCCCCGAGGGCTCAGTACTGGGACCCCTCCTGTTCAGTATATACTTCTCAGAAGTACACGCAAGCACAGGAGGACTATGACTGACCAAGTTCGCAGAGGACGGCAAACTGGGGGCCACAATTGACTCTCCAGCTGATACAGACATCCTCCAGAAGGGTCTCACTGAGACGGATACCTGGTGTCAAAATCATGGTCTCAATCTAACTGCCAAAAAGTGCATAGTCATCCCCTTTGGAAAAAACAATGTACCTGTGAACTACCACATACGTGGTAGTCCCCTAAATACAGAAAATGTAATAAGGGATCTGGGGACCCAAGTAGACAGTAATCTCTCCTTTGATAATCATATTGCCTAGGTGGTTAGAAAATCCTTCTATGTGGCCCACCTAATCACAAAAGGGTTCGCATCTAGAACAAAAGAGGTTATTCTGCCCCTCTACTCATCACTCATCAGACTCATCTAAGAGTACAATGCCCCATTTGGGATGTACCTAACAAGACACCTGCAACAGCTGGAAAGACCACAGAAGTACCTCACCAAGAGGATTACTGGCCTCAAACATATGCCCTATGCAGCCCGACTGAAGAAACTCCAGCTGTACTCGGTTGCATACCACTTACTCAGAGGTGATCTCTGCCTAACATACAAGGCCAGGTCCAACTCGGAATTGATGGACATGCTCCACCTAAAAAAAACAAATCCCCAAGAGCCACACGCTCTAGGGATCTAAACCTCACCACAACGATAAATAGGACATGCTGGAGGGATAGATTCCTGTCCCGGAGACTACCCATGCTTTGGAACAGGATTCCAATCTATATTAGGCAGAGCCCCTCACTAACACTCTTTAAGAGAAACTTTGACGAGTGGATGGGAAACAGAAAATTTACCCCGGGGATCACTGCAGTGGCTCTGCTGGACAGAGGCACAGGGAACTAATGGCTCTGCTGGACCAAGGCACAGGGAACTAATCTAAGGGGGTGGTGAAAGCCAACACATTCTGGCTAGGCTTATAGATGCCCTCGGGCAGATAGTCCAGTACTTACCTATGAACAAGCAAGTTGCCTTAACGCTTAAGTACTTAGTGAGTTTCCAACACAGAGTTTAAACAGCCTTTTAAAACTATGTTTAAGCATTCCGGGTTGTTCCTACACAAACTCAGATATTCAGTTACAAGTTTATCCTGAAAAATGTAGCAGCAAAAATACAAAGAATACAAAATTTACCACAATAGTGTTAAACCAAGGAAAAAAAATGACAACATACAAAGCCTCATAAATTCTTATAGCTTATTTTTGAGGTAGCATGATGTTTATAAAAAGACAAAATAATTCTACACATTCAGTGCTGAAAAGACACTACTTACGTACATAAAACAGCTACATATGACATGTATGTCCCATATGCTACAGAAAAGTTTAGGCTCTATATAGTAACATGTTGGAGCACAAGATACAGTGGATATAAGAAGTTTACACACCTCTGTTAAAATGCCAGGTTTTTGTGATATAAAAAAATGAGACCACAATAAATCATTTCAAAACTTTTCTCACCTTTAATGTGACCTATAACCTGTACAATTCAATTGAAAAACAAACAAATCTGTTAGAGGCAAAA